>NC_138305.1:98632500-98750000 GCF_965601325.2 Salmo salar | reverse complement strand
ACTATGAACTGATGACCAAACTGCCAGCCCATTTGCCCCACTCCCCCAGAGCCACCTCTGTACAGATAGAAGGGCCTTCATCAGTGGTATGGAGGAAACAGTCCTCAACTCTGCCCTCCCCAACCTACAATACAGCACCCTCACCACTAGATGGCGACAACACAGTGCATGGGGCCTCACAGGAGTCATCGTCAGGCACTGCAGCCACTCCTGGGGGAAGCCAGGGTTCAACAGAGGCCTCTGATAGTGCTGTGGCTAGAGTAGCAGAGGGAGACATGCTGCAGCCGCTGGTTGACAGGCCTTACAGTGGATCTGTTGTGTCTGACAGTGGAGGGGTGACTCAGGGGAGGCCAGAGCAAGCAGCTGTAGTGGAGTATGAATACATGGATATCCGGAGCACCACAAACACCACAGACATAGAAAGACCGATCTGGGAGAGGCGTGAGAGTCGAGCAGCTGACTTGAGGAGGACAGAGGCAGAAGAACGAGAGAGAGAAGAAGAAGGAAAGAGTCAGGAGGTAGAGGAGGAGAAAGGAAAGGAAGACGAGGAAGGGGAGGAAGTTTACCAGTACACTAACAAGCAGCCCAGACTCCTCAGAGAGAGCAGTAAAGTCTCGGGGCTCCTCCCCAAGCCCAGCCTCCTCCCCAAGCCAAGGCCCAAGCCCAGCCTCCTCCCCAAGCCAAGGCCCAAACCTAGCCTCAGCCCCAGCCCCAACCCCAGGCCAGATGGTTTCACAGCAGTGGTAGACAGCCAGGTGGAGGTATATGAGGAGATGCATGCCTTTGGAGGGGGCTCCCAGCGAGGGGACCACCAGGAGGCAGAGTACCAGAACCTCCCAGTCCCAGGGACGGGGAGGGCCACCACGGCTGAGGAGGGGGGTGCGTGTAGCAGGTGTGCCGGGCTGGGGGTGGGGGGGTACATCAAAGTATGCTCTGGTGTGGGAGTGGTAGAGCCGAGCAGCAACACATCGTTTGACAACCCTGACTACTGGCACAGCAGACTGTTCCTCAAGCCAGATGCTATGTGCACATAATGAGGTGGACTGAGAAAACAACCGTGAGCAAGCAAGCACAGCCAGAGGTGTTTTATAGAATCATGTAACAGGCTGTGGTGCAGCTCAACCAGTAATGTAACACTCTTTTAGTACTGTTGAATGTGTTGTTTATAATGTAGTGTATGTATTCTCAGTTGGTTTACACATCATCCATCCAAACATCATTGACCAAAAAAACATCTGCAAAATGTGCTATGTAGCATTAATGTTATCTATCAGTTTATAGTGACATCTCAGTCTAAGAAATATAACAGGCAGCTATATATTAAACAACAGCAAAGGATGGCCTAAGCTGTGAGCAAGAATCAATAAGTCAAAGGCAAACAGAATAGTGAGAAATAGATGCACATAGATCTTAATGTACAAAGATACACAAAGCATATAGAATGTACAAAGATACACAAAGCATATAGAATGTACAAAAATACACAAAGCATAGATACATAAAGTAGAAATAGGAGGCCAATGTACACACACTAATGGATCAAATTTGCACAGTGTTTGCACTTCAACTTGTTACACTTCCTGGTGAAGCTGAGTTTACCAACATAGATAGAACCTCAAGGTTCCCTGGGTGTGAGGTCTGCCATGTAATGTACATTTGTAGCTTATAGTTTCCTCTATGAAATGAAGTATTCTTGATGAACATGACTGTATGGATGAATTTCAGTCATGTATTGACTATGTTATTACAAGTGTGTGTGTGTATGTGTTTCAAGTTTTAATGTTGCATGCACAAGTACAGTGAAATGCCTTTCTTGCTCGCTCTAAATCCAAAATGCAGTAATCAATATCAATTTAGTACTAAAAATAACATAAGGTAGAACAAGAAAAATAAATAAATATGAAGAACACAAGAAGTAAGTAAGCTACAGTGCATTCAGAAAGTATTCAGACCCCTTGACTTTTTCCACATTTTGTTGCGTTACAGCCTTATTCTAAAATGGATGAAATAAAAAAAATTCATCAATCTACACACAATACCCCATAATGACAAAGCAAAAACAGGTTTTAAAAAATGTTGGCAAATGTATTAAATATAAAAAACAGAAATACCTTATTTACACAAGTATTCAGACCCTTTGCTAGGAGACTCGAAATTGAGCTCAGGTGCATCCTGTTTCCATTGATCGTCCTTGATGTTTCTACAACTGGATTGGAGTTCACCTGTGGTAAATTTAATTGATTGGACATGATTTCGAAAGGCACACACCTGTCTATATAAGGTCCCACAGTTGACAGTGCATGTTGGATCAAAAACCAAGCCATGAGATTGAAGGAATTGTTTGTAGTGTGCCGAGACAGGATTGTGTCGAGGCACCAAAACATTTTCTGCAGAATTGAAGGTCCCCGCTGCAAGGACACAGTGGCCTCCGTCATTCTTAAATGGAAGAAGTTTGGAACCACCAAGATCCTTCCTAGAGCTATCTGCCCCCTATCTGCCGGGGAGAGGGGCCTTGGTCAGGGCGGTTGTAATTGAGGCTGTAATCGCTGCCAAAGGAGCTTCAACAAAGTACTGAGTAAAGGGTCTGAATACTTATGTAAATGCGATATTTACTTTGTTTCTTTTTTATCTACAAACCTGTTTATGCCTTGTCATTATGGAGTATTGTGTGTATATTGAGGGGGAAAAAACAATTTAATACATTTTAGAATAAGGCTGTAACGTAACAAATTTGGTAAAAGTCAAGGGCTCTGAATTCTTTCTCAATGTACTGTATATACAGGGTCAGTTCCAATACCATGTTTACAATGTGCAGGGATACTGGAGTGATACTGGAGTGATAGAGGGAGATATGTATAGGGGTGATAAACAGGTGTGTGGGTGAGACACAAGCAAGTCAAGAGATATGTATACACTATTCTTAATTAGTCATAATAGCTATGTAGATATGCAGATAATGATGCCAGGCCAAAATCTAATGACTACTGAAGAATGTCTAATTTACTGATAAAAAGGTTTATCGGTCAGTGCCATAGATATTAATGGTGAATGGAAACACTAGGATTTAGACCGCCAGCTAACTAACTGTAAATTGGCATGGTTGCGTCAATGGCAGGAGGGAAAATGTTGTTTAGTATAAGTGGATTGAATACATCTCTTTGCTTAGATTTACTTCCTGAAGTGTTTCCATTCCACTTTAAAACCAAGGATCAGTGCAGTGACGCGCTGATTAAATGTGGCGTTCAGCGTGCACTCTCTGCGTGGGACGTAGGAAGCGGGATCTCCAGCGAGTTGGGCCTGTGTAAGATCTGCGGAGGAGGAGAGAGCACTGCAGCGTGGTCGAGTCTCTAGCTGACACCCGGGAAAAAAGTTACTTTGAGTGCGAAAGAGCCACCGAAAAAAAATGTCTGGAGACGACGAGCCACAAGAGCAGACCATCGCGGACGACTTGGTCGTTACCAAGTACAAGATGGGGGCCGAGATTGCCAACCGTAAGTGAATATGAACATATTTTTAATAGAATATTGACGAGTTTAGACGTGACAGTCTGCTGGCTAATGTGCTAACGCTAGCTCAGCTATCACAATGAAGCCATGTGCTGTGTTAGCAACTAACGATACATTAATGACTGTCTCCTCGGGGCTAGCGTTTGGCTTGTGTAGCCGTCTTAAGCAATAGTTTCGTAGATGTATCGTAGCATGAGTTAACATATTTTTGCTAACTAATTCTAAAACTAGTCCATGCACACACTTATGTAGCTAACTGCTACCTAAATGCTACGTTAGCTAGCTCACTAGCTAGCTAAGGTTATATGCACTGCCTGGAAAGTTGTCACTGGTAAACTTAACTGATTAGCAAACTACCTTCTGAATAAATTGGCTATGATCCCGTTACATTTAATTAACAACTATTTTCTACGGTTAGTTAACTAGTTAGTTACCAACGATTCATTTTAACTCATGTTTGCCAACTTACTATTTAAAACAGGTCGTCATCACCGCTCATCTCTTAACGTATTCGCGCATGTCAATGATCTTGAACCCGAAACAAGTGAACTGTGTTCTCAGTGAAGCCATGGATGGTCACTCATTGTATAGGCATAAGGGCCATCAGCGTCTGTCAGTTTAGTGACAATGTATTGCCTCAGACATGCAACGCAGTACCACACACAGCTATAGCCAGCATCTATGCTATACTCCCTATGCGTCCAGATATAGCTACTATATATATATATATATATATATATTCTGTGTGCATATATTATACTTACTCTCTGTGTATCAAAATTGAAGACCTGCCTGGAGTGTATGTTCATGAGAATTTATGTAAATCCTGATGATCCCACGTAATGGTCCTGGGAAGGGATTTAATGAACTTCTCTTCGATAACAATTCCATTTGCCCATTTAGCAGACGCTCTGAACCAAAGGGACCTAAAACTAGTAAAAGCTTTTGAGTGAGAAGTCACCTCCCCTGGTCCTAATACCTGAAGCTTACCAACCTAACCTCTTGTTCTGTCCTCCTGTGTGTTTTCCTGTCTACTCCAGAGGCCCTGAAGGCTGTGGTGGAGTCTGCCAAGGCTGGGGTGACCGTGGTCAGCCTCTGTGAGACGGGAGACGCTTTCATCATGGCAGAAACTGGAAAGGTCTTCAGGAAGGAGAAGGATCTGAAGAAAGGTATGGGCCTCATCTCATTGGTTAAGTCAATGAGTTGCATTGACATGAGTCATGAGTGAAGTAGCTGTTAGAGTTTTGTGGTTTTTTTAATTGCAGAAAAGTTGAGTTTGGGTGAATCACGTCTTTTCCTCGTTTACTCATAACCTCTCCTTGCATCTTCAAAACAGAGGGAAGCGAGGAGAGCGGACACAAGGAATCAAAACACTTAGTATTCTTTGTTGTGCAGAAAGTTACTTAGTTTATTAATGTAAATAAAGGTCTACTTATTGCCTCCCTCAGGCATTGCGTTCCCAACCAGCGTATCAGTCAACAACTGCGTGTGCCACTTCTCTCCCCTGAAGAGTGACCCTGAGATCACACTGAAGGACGGGGACCTCATCAAAATGTAGGAACAACATATCTCTCTGCAACTTTTATGGCCGACTGTCTCATGGGCAACTGTTATTCTTTGAATCTTTACCTTCTCTGTATGGGACCTGCATGGCTGTCCCTGTTCAACTGTTGGGGGACTACCCTTCCCATGTCAGTGCATGGGCCAGTCTGATGGTCTTGAGTCTCTGCCTATCCTTCATGTGCTGCTTGTTGTTTTTGCCTGTGCAGTGACCTGGGGGTGCACGTCGATGGCTTCATCTCAAACCTGGCTCACAGCTTTGTGGTGGGAGTGACCAAGGTAGTAGCACTTGGTTGTTTGCAGTGACCGCGTCGGGATCATTAGCAAGAGTGCATATGTTGATATGTTCTGTCATACAGAATGCCAGCATACAGATACATTAACGGATGTACAGCACATCAAACGTTACATGCATAGTGCAACCGTCACGTAATGTTAGACACACTAAGGATTCAGGTAGACAGCCATCTAGTACAGGAAAGTCCAACACGTAATGTTAGACACACTAAGGATTCAGGTAGACAGCCATCTAGTACAGGAAAGTCCAACACGTGCGTAATGTTGACTGTTTTTTGTATTTTTCTATAATCATTTGCTATGTTATTTCACCTTCTCATCCTCTGTTTTGGCTCCATCAGGATGCTCCGTTGACAGGACGTAAGGCTGACGTTATTAAAGCAGCACACCTGTGTGCCGAGGCTGCCCTCAGACTGGTCAAGCCTGGAAACCAGGTGAAGTGATTAGCTAGCGCTTTACTGAGTGGGCAGTTGGGGACTAGCCTAGTACCAGATCTGGTTGTGCTCTAAAGCCAACTCCCATGGTGCAGTTGGCTATACAGCACAAACTGAGTGGGGACCAGGCTTATTAGGGATGCAGTGACAAGTGTGTAAACAATTCTTTTTTTTTTTAAAGAAGCTTGACTAACAAATATATTTGGTATTGTAATGGTACAGTATTTCCATCAGTGGAATTATAGCAATTTAGGTTGAATGTCTCTCTCTCTCTCTCATTCAGAACTCACAGGTCACAGAAGCCTGGAACAAGATTGCCAAGTCATTCAAATGCTCAGCCATAGAGGGTGAGTCCCTCCTTTTCATTTACTAGTTGGTGCCACATTGATACACGATACAGTCAACCCCTTATGTCTTGTACTGGTAACTTGCCAAATCACATACCTTTACTTTCTGTCATATTACACTCTCCTCAGGCATGCTGTCCCATCAGTTGAAGCAGCATGTTATTGACGGAGAGAAAACCATCATTCAGAACCCCACAGACCTGCAGAGGTGACATTTCATATTAGTCCGACATCTGGCTTGTTTTGGTATTATTGTAAGATGCATATGTTGTTTCTCGTCTTTGTCGTATGTGTCTGGGGCACCGCTGTAGCACTAATGGTAATTGCTCTTAGGGGACAAAGTGTTGTTGAATTATTCATGGCCTTGTCTCGCTCTCTGGTGTTGTGTAGGAAGGACCACGAGAAGGCAGAGTTTGAGGTACACGAGGTGTATGCTGTGGATGTGCTCATCAGCACAGGAGAAGGCAAGGTGAGGGACAAACATTCACTCAACATTCCAGTCGCGTGAGGCTCACACCCCTTGCTGGGTTGTACTAGAATCTATTAAGTTCACACATTCAGGAACAGCGAAACAGTGAGGGGACATTATCTTTTTTTCTATGCATTGAATTACTCTATTGTGCATCTCCTGTCATCACTTTGTATGTGCTGTAAACCCCCTTCCATTAATTCCTCTAACTTCCCATGTCTTCTACTCCAGGCGAAGGATGCAGGCCAGAGGACCACCATTTACAAGAGGGACCCAGACAAGCAGTACGGCCTGAAGATGAAGACATCCAGGAGTTTCTTTAGTGAGGTGGAGAGACGCTTCGATGCCATGCCTTTCACTCTCAGGTAGCACGTCTACCGCAGGGAGAGGAATTTTACCTAAAACTAATATACTTTTACCCAGAACACCTTCAATGACAGTTGTGAAAGAGGGTATTCAAATTCATCAATTGAATAAGGCACATATCATTTCCCCCTGATTAGACTATTTGATCCAATAGACTGAACACTTTGTTTTTGTTTCCTCAGTTTTAATGCCTGTTAGATATATAATGATGTTTTGGATCTCTCTTTTATATTCTCCCTCGATCTCTCGTTCTGTCTCTCTCAGGGCGTTTGAGGATGAGGGCAAGGCCAGGCTTGGTGTGGTAGAGTGTGCCAAACATGAACTCCTGCAGCCCTTCAACGTTCTGCACGAGAAAGAAGGTTAGTTGGTAGATCTAACCAGACAGAGGCTATGCATTTATGCTAAAGTACTGCACATTACTTTTTGTGAAATTGTGTCAGATAATCCTGTAAGGGATGTGAAGGTGGCTTGACATGCAAATGAAATATTTCTTCATTGATTCAGTTCACCACTTGACCGGTACACTACAAAATGAAAGTGGCATAACCAAGTTGTTATAAGCCTAAGTTTAATGGATCTTTTCTGTGAGTCTAGGGGAGTTTGTGGCCCAGTTCAAGTTCACTGTTCTGCTGATGGCCAACGGCCCCCTACGCATCACCACAGGGCTGTATGAGCAGGAGCTGTACCAGTCTGAACACCAAGTAGAGGATGCAGATCTCAAGGTAAAGCAAGACCGATGGGCTACTGCTTCCTGTGGAGCTACACTAGGACTTTGGGAAAACCCTTGGTTTTCATCTGGCTCACTGGACCTGTAACTTGTTGCCAATGTGAGCAGAGCGCGAACCACTTCATCAAGTGTTCTTGGGTGTGTGCTGCGTGTCGTATTCATAAAGATAGTGCTGCTTGCACTCTGGTTTCATAGAAGTTAATGGGAGCACCTCACGCTTGGCACAAGTTCCATGACTGTTATACCCCTGACTTGCCTAGTTAAATAAAGGTTACATTTAAATATACACCTACCTGTTCCCTACTTGTACACTGGAGGGAGGGATGAGGATAAATCATTACTGTGGTGTGGTTGGCTTTATTGGCTTTTCTAAAGTCGCTATGTACTAAGCTGACATGGTTGATTTGTGTTCTCAAAAACCAACCTTTTTTTCAGGCCTTGCTCCAAAGCTCAGCGAGCCGCAAGACGCAGAAGAAGAAGAAAAAGAAGGTAGGGTAACCGAAAGGTCGCTAGTTCGAATCCCCGAGCCGACATGGTAGAAAAATCTGCCTTTTGAGCAAGGCAGTTAACCCCAAACAACTGCTCCCATGCGACTATGACATGGATGTTAAGGCAGCCCCCCGCACCTCTGACTCAGAGGGGTGGGGTTAAATGCGGAAGACTCATTTCGGTTGAATGCATTCAGTTGTACAACTGACTAGGTTATCCCCTACTATTTAATGTAAATATTTCCAGGTCTCCCTTGGGAAAGAGGTCTTTTCACCTCAGTGGGATTTCCTTGTTTAATACATAAATGTTAATGTGACTGTGAAGACGCGTTCTGTCAGTTTTGCCTCAATCTCTCCACACTTTCCCCCCCTTGTGACAAGGCTTCAAAGACTGTGGAAACCGAAACGGCACCAGGACAGCCAGCGCCGGAGGTTAAAGAGACCGTCGCTGCAGAATAAGACCTTCCACCCCCTAACCCAGTCTGTCTCCCAATAATACTGAGACTTTTGACAACTGACCAACCCACAGAACAGATGTCAAGACCTTCCATCATGTGTTCCTGTCCTGAGACGCCCGCCTCACAGCTCAGCCTTGTGATGGAAACCTCCTCCTCCAAATGTTAACTGATGTTAGACTACTGGGGATGGTGCTGCTCACTGCTAAATTCAAATTCTGTCACATCCCATTTCAATCTCACTGTCCTTGAGACAGCAGGGTTCTCCCTATGATAGTAACCACTAAGTGACTCAGAAGGGCTATTGAGTAGAACAAGGGCATTTTCCTGAGTAGACTCTGTGGGAGACAAGTTTATACCATCCAGTCATTGAGCCTTGGTACTGTAATGAAATTCAGCAGTGAATAATGAAATGATATATGAAAGCGAAGCAGGACAGTTGAGGGTGTGATACAATTGCACTGCGCCAATGATTTTTCTGAAGGAAAACCTTTGCGGTCATAACCATGCAGTTGTGTCTTTTAAATTCATGTGTTTATTTGGGAAGTAAATGTGTAATAACTTAACCCTCATCATTAAACCTATAAACATGACAGACCTTATAAACAGCCATGCTAGCAAATGGCGGCTGACTACGTTGACTTGAATCTTTATGTACATGAGCAGATTCCCTGGGGTCATACCTAGCTGTTTCTCTTCTCAACTGCAACTAACTGCTTAACGTCAGTTTCCATGGAGATATCCCCTAACAGGACGACATTAAATAGATTTTTAGAACAGGGAATTGGATAAGGGTCTGTATGCACCACGCAAGGAAGGGGAAAAAAAACATTCTCTGTTAAGCCCAGTTATGAAAGGTTTAAATATAACCATTCAATGATTTACGGATATGACCATATCAGTTAATACACTGGTACTGCCACGGCTCTCAATGAGTTACACCTATATTAGTCACTGTTTACATCTGTTTCCGTAGCTGTTTAATATGATACTTTATTGTAAAATAAGTTTGAGGCTATTTTTGAATCATCTAGATTAGAAACATTGCCAAGGTGGCATCAAATAACTCCATTATTGAATTTGGGTATGAGGCAACTGACCAAAGGACTAGCCAACTGCTGCACCACTGCTTCCTGTGGGGGTTTCTTTCTGAATAGGACAGAGGGAGAGATCATTGTGGAAATGTTTCTGACTAGGTTGATTATTTTAAGTTTGTTCTCATGAAGGAAATGTATCCTCTCTTGTATTGTAAATGTGTATGGATAGAATTCTACAAAAGTTCCTATTTAGGAAGTAATAGAGGTCCTCCCAATAAAATGTGGTATTTTGGAAGGCCTTTGAAATTGTCATTAGCAAAGCATGTCAGAATTACAACCCATTTCAACAATTTTTTAACATTTTATTTGCAAACTTGACTGAAATGTAAATATCTTCATATAATAATTCTATGAGTAAGATCCATCGGTCATTCCACTACAATCAGCTAACGTGCTGACCACACCGCTCCCGTCGCGTGCGCTGCCAAATAAATGTACACATGCATGTTACTCGATTAGTGCACCAACACTGCTCAAGCGTTCTATTTTATGCTTGACATCCTGCAAATCATACCTCTCTCATTTCATTGGTTTTTAGGAGCATATAACCACATGGGTGGTTGAAAGATGAACTGAGGCCCACACTACAGTCGGTTGTGGTAATGCATCTTAAAGTTGGTTGCCAACTGCAACATAAAGTCCAAAGAAGAAGAATCCTGAAGTAGGAGAGGTTACTAGAAACAAACTCTGGTTACCCTGTTATCTGTGGATTCATTGTTGGAGTAGAAGACCTTGTGCATTTCAGTTCAAATAACAACCCAATGATTATATCCCAGGACAAATTAGCCAGCAATGTTAGAGAAACAAGTTGAGGGGAAAAGTAACTAAACAAAAATATATTTGCCCTGTCTTGATGGGTCTTACAATCTAAAATAAATGTGATCTCTGAGGCTCTCCCTCCATCTTGCATAACAAACACTACACTTGTCCATTCAGCAGAGGCACAGATAGAACATCTTGCGTGGGGGAAAACTCAGTGATGATGACGTAAGGCGTAACGAAATGCATCATGATGTAAACGGGGCATATGCCGCGTTCAAAGCAACTAGGAGCTCGGAAATCTCCGACTTCAGTGCGTTCAAAACAACTGGGTACTCGAGAAGAAAAAACAAGCTCCGACTGGGAAAAATCGTTTTGAAAAGTCTTCCAACTCGGAATTCCAACTTGGGTACACGTGCCTTATTCTAGAGCTGACTTTCCGACCTGAAGATCACAGACGTCATGATTTGACCTCATATTTTTCAGAGTTCCCAGTTATCTTGAAAGCACCATTAACTCTTCCCACCTGCAAACACACAAAAAAGACACCCATATGGAGCGAGAAGGTCAATTTGCTCAGCAGAATCTATAATAAACCTTGCAGGAATATTATCCAGGCCTGTGGCTTTGGAGCATTTAAGCTCTGTCAGCATACTGACTATTTTGGCTGTTGCTACCTTTGGAAAAGAAAAAGAGTTTGGCTGAACCCCTAACTCCACATAATACTTCTTGACTTGGTTGCTTCCATACAAACCAGAACTGGTGGGCAGCCTGCTAACCAGCTTGCTGGCAACAAAAGTTAAAAAAAGAGTTGAATTCATTGGCAACCTCTGCTTTTTCATATACCATCTCCCCCCTGATGTTCAGTCCAATACTGTTTAGGTTGTTTTTGGTAGTACTACTACAGCCTAGTTCCTTAAATGATTTCCAAAGCTTTTTAGGCTAATTTTTGTTCTCAATTATTTTCTCAGCAAAGTAACCCCTCTTAGCTTCATCCATCCTGCTCTGTGCTTCATTTCTGTGATGTTTATATAGGACAAAATCATGCTGCTCTTGAGAGTTCTTAATTTTTTAAAGGCCTTATTCCTTGCTTGGATAGATTCTAGAATCTCATGATTAAACCAAGGGCTAGATCTCTGCTTTACCCTGACCCGTCTAATGGGAGCCATCACATTCACCACATCAAGGAATCTACATTTAAAGACTTCCCAGGCACTGTCTACCCCTACACTATCTAGCACAGGTGACCAGTCAATTTTACCCACTTCCTCCCTAAACTTTTCAAAACATTATTTTTTGAGTCCTCTGATTCTAACGGTTTTGTGACACTTAAATATATCTTTAAAAATCCTCCTTGTGCAAAATGTAATAAAATGATCCCTGATTCTATATACTATTACTCCACTCTGCGATATTTTTGATTTATCAGACACCAATATTAAGTCAATATTACTTTGCACTCTTTCACATATCCTGGTGGGATCTTTTATCATTTGGGTCAGAGCAAGTGATCTACAAAAGTGCAATAATACATTGTGGGTTGGGCTATTCTTTTTGCAGACATCAGTATTGAAATCCTCTAACAAAATGATTCCCTTCAACAGGAAATCATTACAGTTTGACAACACAATTTCAAGACCTTCATAGAATGCATTCTGCTTGGGCGGCCTATAACACCCCCCCCCCCAACAAAATCGGCCTGGTTTTGGGAAGGCAGATATCCAGCCAGACAATCTCCAGATCGGCGCTTAAATCCGATCTGACGTTAAAAATGTCTGATCTAACAAACGCACATATCCCCCACCGTTCCGATTCCGATCCTTCCTGACAGTAATTACCTATCTCAATTTCTGAGTCCCAAACAGATTAATCCAACCATGTCTCAGTAAAACATAAGACACCCACCTCTGATTTGCAAACCTACAGGCGTATCTCATCGATCTTCGGTAGTAGGCTTCAGACGTTTAAGTGCACAAAATGTAAGCCATTCTTCCCAAAGACCTCATTCGATTCCCGATCCACTTGTAACTCGCCTCCCACTGCGCTGCCATCTTCCCACTGCCCTGTATTACGCATATCGTTAATCACTCTCTTGAACAAGGTACCTTTCCCAGGGACATGAAACAAGCTAAAGTTATACCTCTGTATAAGAAGGGGATAAAGTCTGATCCCAGGAATTATAGGCCTGTATCTATCCTCTGTGTAACATCAAAGATCCTGGAGAGAGTTGTACATGAGCAAATGTATGAATATGTTAACAAACAGAGCAAATGTATGAATATGTTAACAAACAAGATCTAATGTATGTTTTTCAGTCGGGTTTTAGAAAAACATACTCCACTGATTCATGTCTACTTTACTTGACTGACTTCATCAGGAAAGAAATTGATGAGGGAAATCTGTGTGGAATGGTACTGCTTGACCTACAGAAGGCCTTTGATACAGTTAACCACTGTCTCCTAATCTCCAAACTGGAGGCACTGGGGTTAAGCAGTGTCCCTCTAGGCTGGGTAAAGTCCTATTTATCAGGAAGGGTGCAAGTAGTAGAGGTTAATGGTTCACTGTCTCAGGCAAAACCAATGAGTTGTGGCGTTCCGCAGGGGAGTGTGCTTGGGCCTCTACTGTTTTTATTGTATATTAACGATATGAAAGATTCTTGTTCTTGCCGTCTTTTTCTTTATGAGGATGACTCTATACTTCTGGTGTCTCACAAAAGTAAAACTATGTTGGAGAGCATACTTAGCACAGAGCTTACTAACATTAACAAATGGCTTGGAGATAATAAGGTATCTCTGCACTTAGGGAAAACTGAGGCAATTCTTTTTGGATCCAGACCTAAATTGTGTAGGTCGTCTGAAATCAGAGTGGAGTTAAGGGGTGAGGTGCTGACTACTAAAACCTGTTAACTACTTGGGATGTATCCTTGATGGAAGCTTGGGAGGTGTGAGCATGGCCAATAAAGTGCTAGGGAAGGTTAATGCCAGGACTAAGTTTTTGGCTAGAAAGTCCAAGCTGCTTGATAAGGACTCCATGAAAGTGCTAGCTACTGCCCTCCTTCAATGCCATTTTGACTATGCTAGTACTTCCTGGAAATAAGTCCCAGACTTTGTGTGTTATCCTCGATGATTTTATTACTGTGCATGTATGGATTTTAAGTTTTATGTGTGCTTGTTTTTTTTTAAATGGTCGAATTAATAAACTGAACTAAACTAAAATACCTGCCAAAGGTTGAATGTTCGTATCGTTAGGATCGTAAGAAAAGCCATACGTAAATTGTTAGGATCGTTAGAAAAGCCATGCGTGAAACTTTGACATTTCCTCTGTTAACATACAAACACCATTTTACAATTACGGACAAACATTTTTGGCTTCAACAAATCTTGTGTTGCAATTATGACGTACAGTAATATCTTTCAGAGTTTTGGCAGTTTCATCTCACCAACCCAAAAAATGTGCGCCAAACGGCCTGTGAGGAGTGCTACACGAACAGGCATAACGCAGTTTAAACAAAATCGGAAGTCAAGGAAACGGGAGAGGTATCCTGCACATTTTCAAGTTAAAAGTCTCCATTCTCTATTGCTCCTCAGTTGAGTTTACTTCACATTAGGTAGCTAATGTAAAGGATTTGTTTGCCAGCGCAAGTCTAGATAGCACTAGCTGTATTATGACTTCAACAGTGAAGTTTCAGTGTGCTAGGTGTATCTCTACAACATGGGCATATCTCTGGGTGATGTGGACATCCCCATGCATACACCTTATCAAAAATATGACTAATTCACTATTGCACCATCCCATTCTCTGGACTCTGTCTGCAATCATAACCAGTAGTATCTACCAGGAATAATGAAACATAACCAGTAGTATCTACCAGGAATAATGAATCATAACCAGTAGTATCTACCAGGAATAATGAATCATAACCAGTAGTATCTACCAGGAATAATGAATAATAACCAGTAGTATCTACCAGGAATAATGAATCATAACCAGTAGTATCTACCAGGAATAATGAATCATAACCAGTAGTATCTACCAGGAATAATGAATCATAACCAGTAGTATCTACCAGGAATAATGAATAATAACCAGTAGTATCTACCAGGAATAATGAATCATAACCAGTAGTATCTACCAGGAATAATGAATAATAACCAGTAGTATCTACCAGGAATAATGAAACATAACCAGTAGTATCTACCAGGAATAATGAATAATAATCAGTAGTATCTACCAGGAATAATGAAGCGTAGAACAATAATGGCTGTTTGGTGAATTATGTATGACCACCGGAGTCTTTGCCATCTAAAATATTTTTGTTATAGAATATTTAGACATTTATTTCATCCCTCCATCTTGCCAAAGCATTTAGAATCATCCTAATGTAGGCTTATTTGCCTTCTAGCCAAATAAAGTGAAGAGCATGCAAGTCGTCCTTCCAACATATTTTAACATGTAATTCATCCTTCATTCAATTGTCAGTCAATATGTCATCCATTCAGTCATTTGTCTGAGTTGCGACAGGAACCAAATCAAAGAGAATAGAACAGTCTTATCCATTAAAATTCTCCAAAGTTCTTTAGACTATCACTTTAATAATTCAATGTTTAATTTAGGCCTATCCAAATAAAAAAAATAGGCCTCCAACTTGTAGACATTGCAATTTAAGCTATCATTTTGGGTACTGGTGTCTTGCAGAATAATTTTACAACTAAACTATGCAACAACAAAAAACATCCCTTTTTCAGGACACTGTCTTTCAAAGATAATTTGTAAAAATCCAAATAACTTCACAGATCTTCATTGTAAAGGGTTTAAACACTGTTTCCCATGCTTGTTCAATGAACCATAAAAAATGTATGAACATGCACCTGTGGAACAGTAATTAAGACACTAACAGCTTAAAGACGGTAGGAAATTAAGGTCACAGTTATGAAAACTTAGGACACTAAAGAGGCCTTTCTACTGACTCTGAAAACCACCAAAAGAAAGATGCCCAGGGTCCCTGCTCATCTGCATGAATGTGCCTTAGGCATGCTGCAAGGAGGCATGAGGACTGCAGATGTGGCCAGGGCAATAAATTGCAATGTCCGTACTGTGGGACGCCCAAGACAGCGATCAGGGAGACAGGACGGACAGCTGAATGTCCTTGCAGTGGCAGACCACGTGTAACAACACCTGCACAGGATCGGTACATCCGAACATCACACCTGCGGGACAGGTATAGGATGGCAACAACAACTGCCCAAGTTACACCAGGAACGCACAATCCCTCCATCAGTGCTCAGACTGTCCGCAATAGGCTGAGAGAGGCTGGACTGAGGGCTTGTAGTCCTGTTGTAAGGCAGGTCCTCACCAGACTCCACCGGCAACAACGTCGCCTATGGGAACAAACCCACCGTCGCTGGACCAGAAAGGACTGGCAAAAAGTGCTCTTCACTGACGAGTCGCTGTTTTGTCTCACCAGGGGTGATGGTCGGATTTGCGTTTATTGTCGAAGGAATGAGCGTTACACCGAGGCTTGTACTCTGGAGTGGGATCGATTTGGAGGTGGAGGGTACGTCATGGTCTGGGGCGGTGTGCCGCAGCATCATCGGACTGAGCTTGTTGTCATTGCAGGCAATCTCAACGCTGTGCGTTACAGGGAAGACATCCTCCTCTCTCATGTCGTACCCTTCCTGCAGGTTCATCCTGACATGACCCTCCAGCATGACAATGCCACCAGTCATACTGCTCGTTCTGTGAGTTATTTCCTGCAAGACAGGAATATCAGTGTTCTGCCATGGCCAGCGAAGAGCCCGAATCTCAATCTCATTGAGCACGTATCGGACCTGTTGAATTGAAGGGTGAGGGCTAGGGCCATTCCCCCCCAGAAATGTCCAGGACTTGCAGGTGCCTTCATGGAAGAATGGGGTAACATCTCACAGCAAGAACTGGCAAATCTGGTGCAGTCCATGATGAGGAGCTGCACCGAAGTACTTAATGCAGCTGGTGGCCACACCAGATACTGACTGTGACTGTTATTTACACATGTTAAGTTTGCGGAAAATAAACGCAGTTGACAGTGAGAGGACGTTTCTTTTTTTGCTGAGTTTATTTGGTTTTTACTAGAGGGCTCCCCTTAAAAAGAGATCCTAGCTCACAGGCCTCTAAATATAGCCTATAAATAATTGTTTAACTCAATTGTTGAAGAAGCACATGCAGTGGCTGATACGGAAGACAGATCTGGCAATAAGAATAGGCTATAGATAGCCATGGGGTCCCATTGGTCAAGACTGTTTCGCTCAGGTTATAGCCAAGACTTAATCAATGTTTTGTTTTGTCTCATTTATTGATATGGATATAGCCTCTGCGTGATGGGTTGTGCAATGCAAATGGATATAACAAGCCTACATACAGAGTGGAATTCACTAATACAAGTGTCAAAATGCCTAATATAAAGGCCTACAGTCCGTGCTCCCAAATACTGGAAAAAGTGTGATTCATTAGGTTACATGATCACCACAGTAAATAACACACAACAGCATGGCATATTTAGATAGCAGAATAGGCCTAAATCATATTAACTTTCTATTTTGCAGCTTAAGCGGTTATTCTAGACAAGGCTCTTCTGTCTTTATCATTCTCACACAAGTAATTTGCTAAAGGCCCAAGCCTATACTACGCCATCTATTGGTATAACGTCACTATTGAATGCAGTTCTTAAACAAGTTCTAAACTTTTATTTTGGAATTGAAACTGGAAGCTGGGCTCGAGTTGCTTGACTTGATGAGCTAACTTCGACTAGCTACATTCGTTCATGTCTATTGCAGATGCCACATTACTGAAAAAAGTTTGTACACATAAAAAAGATCTGTAACCGAGTAAAGGGAGACATAAGGTAAATGTTCATTCATTGTCATAACATACGTTTACAGATCTAATTTAACGTTTACGTTTCATGCATGGCTTTTCTTAACCTGTTGGGGCTCGGGGGCAGTATTGAGACATTTTGAAAAAAATATGTGCCCATTTTTAACTGCCTCCTACACCAACTCAGAAGCTAGGATATGCATATTATTAACACATTCGGATAGAAAACACTCTGAATTTTCTAAAACAGTTTGAATGGTGTCTGTAAGTATAACAAAACTCATATTGCAGGCAAAAACCTGTGAAAAATAGATCCAAAAAAATGTGGATTTTGTGACTGTACTATTTAGTGTCATTGTTTTATAGATACCATAGTGAGAAAGGATTCATTTCGCAACACCTACGGCTTCCACTAGATGTCAACGATCTTTATAAAGTTGTTTGAAGCGTCTATGATAAACAGAGAGCAAATTAGAATCCAAGGAAGTTGACATGTCATCACTTCATTTTTTTGCGCCTGCGCATAAATCTGAGAGACGTGAGTTTGTCATCATTTTTTATCTAGACATAGGATAGGTTGTGTGAAAATATTACTGATGTTTAACGTTAAAAATGGACCAAAAGATTAATGTTAAACAACATTTGACATGTTTGAACGAACATAAATAGATTATTTACTAGGTTTTTTTTTTAGCTTTTCGGCGTGATTTTACCAGCCCCACACCACGTTTTGTGGGAGCATAATGAACGCTAAGTACTTGGTGTTATTTGGACATAAATTATGAACTTTGTCAAAAGAAACCACATTTGTTCCGGACCTGGAATGCCTTCCGGACCTGGGATCCTGCCTTCTGATGGAGATAATCAAAGGTAAGGGGGTATTTACAATGTTATTATCGATTTTAGATGATGCTAACTGTATAGCATAGCCTGTTGTTCTTAGCATACCACCCCGTTTATTGCAAAATGTGATTTCCCAGTAAAGTTATTTTGAGATCTGGCCATTCGGTAGCAATTACGAGATGATAATATATTATTCTTTGAATGACAATATTATAATTTACCAATGTTTTCGAATCGTAATTTTGTTATGTTCACCGGAAGCATTTCAGAGAAGAAAAAAATATGAATTTCACGCTACTGTAAAATGCTGTTTTTGGATATAAATATGAACTTGATGGAACAAAAAATGCATGTATTGTATAACATAATGTCCTAGGAGTGTCATCTGATGGAGATTGACAAAAGTTAGTGCATAATTCAAGCTGGTTTCTGCTTTTGGTGATGCCTGACCTTGAATTGAAAATGGATGTTTGTACTTTTGTGGCTATGCACTGTCCTAACATAATCTAACTTTATGCTTTTGCCGTAAAGCCTCTTTGAAAATCGAACAATGTGGTTAGATTAAGGAGATGTTTATCATTTAAATTTTGTAAAATAGTTGATTGTTTGAGAAATTGAAATTATTAGATTTTTGATGTTTTGAATTTCCAGCCTTGTTAGCAATCCCGGCTCGGGGTTCATTGCTAACCTGTAGCCCCAACAGGTTTCTTAAGATCCTAACAATTTACGTATGGATTTTCTTACTATCCTAACGATACGTATGTTAAACCTTTTGGCAGCTATCTCGCTCCATACACCCATATCAAACCACACCCGAAAACAACTCATGTTTGAATTCAGTCATGACGCTAGCATGACCCAATTTAAAACAAGGCCAAATCAAGAAATGCAATCGTCCTTTAAAAAAAGATTTGATTTATCTAGTCTCAGTTGCATTCTCCTCACCTCCTTCTCAAAACCTGATGGATTGAGAAATCCAGAAGTCCCTCCCATCTGACTTTCTCCTCTAATGGATTTTGAGGAGAGAGGACGCGAGGAGTATGCAATTGAGATTTTCCCCAAGTCTTGGGACAGTCAATAGCTGTGTTCGAAAACTCATACTAACCGTACTATTTGTGACTAAATTGAATATGTAGTATGCTTATTGATCATAGTATGGATAGAGTTAGTATGCCAAAAGTTCCCGGATGTTGTACTATTTTTTTTTTTTTAATTAACAACAAATCAATACAGGAAGCACATGTGGGAACACAAGTATATATAAATAATATACAAAGGACAATTGGGCTAGGGGGTACAATATCACATTACACAAGGACCTTAAGGGACATAGATACACTTATAATTCTAACAGCTTTTTTGTTAGTAGAGTATTTAATTGTCTTAAAATACAGTTCACTTTCTTTTTGTAAGGTAAGAAAATGTGGTGTTTTGTTTGTAAATGTACATTTGTGAATATGAAATATGGCCAAAAGAATAATGAAATTAATTACATAAAAATGTTTCAGCTTATTTCTATCATAGGTAAAGAATCCAAGCAGTACATCTCTCCACAATAGTGTAAGATCTTCATAAATGTGTTCAATTATAAATCTACTGACGTCTTGCCACAGTTTTCTTACATGAATACAATGCCAAAAAAGATGCAACACTGTTTCTGGGTGGTCATTACAAAAGGAGCAATTTGAGTTGATGTTTTCCTTAAACTTCTTCATATAGTGGTTGGCAGGATAATATTTATGAATAATTTTAAAGGAAACTCCCTTAATTTTGTTAACAAGTAGGTATGTGTGTGGCAACATCCAAACTTTTCCCCAACAGATATTATCAATAAATCCATTCAAATAAGGCATGACATAAGGTATAGATACAACATCCTGCTGGAACAAGGTTCGTATCGCTCTGTTGTTGAATGGTACCAAAAGAGAAACACATCTTTCCTACTGATGAGTCAAGAGGGTAAGTAGAAGGTAGGCTCTGAGGGCCAGGTCTTGACACGTTCCTGAATAATAAAGCAACACCTGAGGGAATGGCATCTAAAACAATTGCAAAATCTTTAGGTGTTACAGGGACCTTGTAAAGTGAAAAGAATTCATTATAACTAAGTAAAAGACCCTCTGCATTTACCAGTTGGCACACCAATAGGATATTATTTACCAGTTGGCTCACCAATAGGATATTATTTACCAGTTGGCACACCAATAGGATATTATTTACCAGTTGGCTCACCAATAGGATATTATTTACCAGTTGGCTCACCAATAGGATATTATTTACCAGTTGGCACACCAATAGGATATTATTTACCAGTTGGCTCACCAATAGGATATTATTTACCAGTTGGCTCACCAATAGGATATTATTTACCAGTTGGCTCACCAATAGGATATTATTTACCAGTTGGCACACCAATAGGATATTATTTACCAGTTGGCACACCAATAGGATATTATTTACCAGTTGGCTCACCAATAGGATATTATTTTCGGAACCAATATTCTAAAAACAAAGAAGTATTTTTATACAATATATCCCGATTATTCCATATATAATAACTGTATGGAGAAAAATGATGCCTATAAATGAAGGACCAAGACAAGAAAACCTGCCGATGAAAAGCAGAAAGTTTCACTGGAATTTTGTCAATATTATAATTGCAAACCAACATGAAGTTAAGGCCACTGAAAGTAGAGAAGACATGATGAGGAATAAAATTCCACATAGAAGTGGATCTTCTTAGGAATTGTTTTATCGAATTGATCTTAAAAGTATTATTTAAGGTAGTAAAGTCCAGAAAATTCAGCCCACCATTCATTACAACAGTTTCCCTAATGTAATGGGTAGTTTCTCCACAGAAAGTTGAAAAGCATCTGGTCTATCTCCTTGCTTATTTTACCATCAAGGTATAAAGATAGAGCACCATATGTTGGTCTAGAGATTCCTAATAACCAAGGCTGAAGGTCTCTTCCTTTAAAAGATAAGTCCCTCTGTAGCCATTGATTTAGCTTCTTCTGGGTTTTTTAATAAGAGGGTTAAAATTTAGTAAGCCTCTAGACTTCTGATCCTTTGTAATGGTTATGCCTAAATATGTAAGTTCTTCTTTTACTGGAATACCATAATATGAAGGTGTCACAATATTTGACAGCCATGAGTTCACATTTATTAATGTTAAGATATAGACCAGACGCTTTGGAAAAGGATTGTATCACATTGATCGATATGGGAATTTGGTTAGCGTCTTTCAGAAAAAGTGTAGTATTGTCAGCCAGCTGGCTTATAATAATTTCTTTACCAGCTATGGAATACCTTGTACAGGACTATTATTTAAAGAATTTGTAAGAAGTTGGATGATCAATAAAAACAGGTACGGAGAGATAAGACAACCTTGCCTAATTCCTCTCTTTAACTCAAATCTAGGTGAGGTGCCATATTTCAACTTGATAGAGCTGTTACCATTTGTATAGAGTTTTCATAGCCTTACAGAAAAAATCCCCAAAGCCAAGTCTCTCAAGGGAGTGGAAGAGGAACTGATGCTCTAGTGTGTCAAATGCTTTATAAAAATCTAAAAATAATATGAAGCTATCCTCGGTTATTAGGTCTGAGTAGTCAAGTATGTCTAATACTAGTCTGATATTGTTAGAAATATGTCTGCTTCATCAATGATTGCATCCAGGACCTCTTTAATTATTTTTGCAAGTAGTAAGGCTAACATCTTAGTCATTATTAAGAAGACAAATTGGATGCCAGTTATCGATGAGCAGCACTTATTTTTTAGGCTTAGGTATCAGTGTTGTTAACCCGGACTCATTGTAGGAGGGAGAACATTGTTTGTAATACTTTCTAAAAAGACTTAAAATAAAATAAAAAATTCAGAAAATAATTAGTAAAATTCTGATGTAATTCCATCAACACCTGGTGATTTATTGTTCTTTAGATGTTTGATAGATTCTATAATATAACTTTGGGTTCATCACACTGTTTAGATTCAATGAGTCAAAAACATATCTGTGGATTCCTGACAGTACGTAGATCTATAACATTTTCTGTAAAAATTGCTACAGTATTTAGCAATTAATTTTTGGTCATCTGTAATAACACCATCAATGTTTAACTTATGGATAGTGTTATTTGTAGAGTGAAATTTCTCAAGTCTAAAGAAATAGGATGAATTCCCTCCTCAATCCATTTTTCCCTAGATCTAATAAAGGCTCCTTCGGCTTCTAATCTCTATATATTATCCAGTTTATTTAATCTCTATATATTATCCAGTTTATTTAATCTCTATATATTATCCAGTTTATTTAATCTCTCTATATTATCCAGTTTATTTAATCTCTATATATTATCCAGTTTATTTTGTAGACTCAATCAGTTCCATCTTCTCCTCCCCCGAGAGGCCGGCTGGGGACCTCTGAGAAAGGGAAGGTATCTTAATGATCACCTTTTCCTCCTCAGCTCTTCTGGTCTTAGCAAGATTACTACCATATTTTCTAAGGTATTTGGACACCTCAAATTTAAAGAGCTCCCAGTTCTTGTAATAAGATTTTTCTTCACAAGCCCTTTCCCAAAAGTGTGTAAGTAGATCTTTAACCACAAACTTAACTATATCATTATTTTATAATGAGCTATTTAGCTTCCAGTAGGATGTTCTACCAAGGTTAGTATCGGGGGTAAATATTTTGATATCAATGTAAATGGCCCTGTGGTCTGTGAGGGGAGTAGTACAAATATTTGTAGTAACACACTCACTATCAATACATTTGAATATAAGCCAAACATCTATTCTGGATTGTCTGGAACCTGTTTTGTTTCTCCAAGTGAATGATCTGTCGGCTGGAAACCTCTCTCTCCATATATCAGTAAGATCAAACTTTTCCATAAAAAGTATTAAACCCAAATTCTGATTGGTTGGCCTACCTGGTGGCCATCTATCAGTTGAATTATCTATAGTAATATAATAATATAATTATCTATAGTAATGTTAAAGTCCCCTCCTATCAATAATAACTAATTCGGAAATGTAAATAACCAATGAAGTATATGTTTCGCTATAGATTCAAGCAACTCATCATTCTCATGTTTGGTGTTGTACCCATAGACGTTTACAGTAATGAGCGTAATGTCATTGTAACATGATCACAATACAAATAAAGTGACCAAAGGGGTCACATTAAGAGTGTAGAATAGTACCACCAAAGGTATTTTTTATTGTAGTGACACCAGCGGAGCGTTCAGATCCATGGGAAAGCCAAATATCGTTGCCGCACTGTGACCTCCAGAAGTTGGCATCAGCCGAAATTGAGTGAGACTTGAAAAAAGCAAAATCTGTTTAGCAAATAAAAATAAGGCCTTGCGCTTCACATTGTTTCATAACCCCCTAGCATTAAGAGAAACTATATGCGAAGACAAAACAAAGATAATATAAAAGAATAAACTGTAATAGGATGAGTCAAAAACGTAGGAGCAGTGAAAGTAAGCGATAAGGAACCGAGATCTGCACCATTTAAGTCAACTTAAAAGTGAAAATAGCTTATTCCATAAACTCTGAGCAAGATGTTATCCGGCTTTTTAAATTCAACTCAACAGAAAATTATGTTCAAGACCAAACCAAGGGTTCTTTGTAGTAAGAGAGACTAAAAACCCTCTTTAGTGTAATCAGGAACTATTCTGAGAAATAAAATACAAAATAATAATTTAAATAAAAGTGTACCTACTATTTTAAGTGCATATGAAAACTGATCATAAAAATGTGTATAAAAAATGTTTTACATATACATGTTCCTAAGACCTTTTGCAACTTGGAAATAAGTACTAATAACTAAATAGAAAAACTACCGTGTAAAGTCAGAGCAGACCTGTATGCCCTTTAAAACAGTATCTTAGTTACTGTATACATAAAAAATAAATACAACTTTCAGTCTTCTTCGTAAGTTTGTAAACAAAATAGGCCTTCTGGTCATACAAGAACAAACTAATACATTTCGGTGATGTTTGTTAGGTAACGTTAATCAATACACGGAAAATGTGAATACCATGGCCGAAACCATCAATCTGTTCCTTCTGGTGAGATTTTAGGGATTAATATGGATTTCTGAAACGTTGATGAAGCCTCGTCCTTCGACGAAGTAAGCATCCTTTCCCTCCTTTCGTGCTTTCTTGATCGTTGGCCATGTCGAACTACATTCGCCAAAATACGAAGTATACACGCAATGAACACCATTTCCGTACTTTTAGGGCCCAAAATGCAATTCTTCAGGAAATGGGCGTGGCTTCACAACGTTTTCAGATCTAAAGAAAATGGCGGAAAATATGCAACCGAAGTACGACGAGCGGAAACAAATTAATTGCTTTACCTAATTATGACAAATGGTAAGAAAATGTTGAGCAATGTAATAAAGCGATTACTTTTCAAATAAGTTACACGTTATGTTCGCTACGCTAACTTTTTTTTTTTACATTTATTTTTAATTATGAACAAAACAATCGATATACATTTTCAATTTGTTAAAATATTGTATTGCTTTTTGTTTTAAATTTACTGATAAAACTGAAATATTATTTTGAATTTATCTTAAATAATTTGAAGAGGGGTTTGTTCTCCGCCCACTTAATTTTATGGATAAAGAATCTTCCATGAAAAATAAACAAATGAACAATTAAAGTTAAATCAGGGTCCATTTCATTTCAATCAAAAATAAAACATATCAGAGTCTCTCATTAACATTAATAGTCGTTTATTTTAAAATAAAATCTAACTCACTCATAAATCTTCTGACATAAGAACAGTCCCAAAATAAATGGTCAAGAGTTTCTGGGTCACAACCACAAAATAAACTTTTGTTATCAATAGCTATTTTGAATCTGTGTTTAATAAAGGTCTTTACAGGGTAGATTCTATGAATGGGTTTGTATGATACTTCTTTGACCTTATTAGATATAAAAACTCAGCAAAAAAAGAACCGTCCTCTCACTGTCAACTGTGTTTATTTTCAGCAAACTTAACATGTGTAAATATTTGTATGAACATAATATTCAACAACTGAGACATAAACTGAACAAGTTCCACAGACATGTGACTGACAGAAATGGAATGATGTGTCCCTGCACAAGGGGGGGGGGGGGGGGTCAAAAGTAACAGTCAGTATCTGGTGTGGACACCAGCTGCATTAAGTACTGCAGTGCATCTCCTCATGGACTGCACCAGATTTTCCAGTTCTTGCTGTGAGATGTCACCCTACTCTTCCACCAAGGCACCTGCAAGTTCCCGGACATTTCTGGGGGGAATGGCCCTAGCCCTCACCCTCCGATCCAACAGGTCCCAGACGTGCTCAATGGGATTGAGATTCGGGCTCTTCGCTGGTCATGGCAGAACACTGACATTCCTGTCTTGCAGGAAATCACGCACAGAATGAGCAGTATGGCCGGTGGCATTTTCATGCTGGAGGGTCATGTCAGGATGAGCCTGCAGGAAGGGTACCACATGAGAGAGGAGGATGTCTTCCCTGTAACGCACAGCATTGAGATTGCCTGCAATGTCAACAAGCTCAGTCCGATGATGCTGTGACACACCGCCCCAGACCATGACGGACCCTCCACCTCCAAATCGATCCCACTCCAGAGTACAAGCCCCGGCGTAATGCTCATTCTTTTGACGATAAAAGCAATCCGACCATCACCCCTGGTGAGACAAAACCTCAACTCGTCAGTGAAGAGCACTTTTTGCCAGTCCTGTCTCGTCCAGCGACGATGGGTTTGTGCCCATAGGTGACATTGTTGCCTGTGATGTCTGGTGAGGACCTGCCTTACAACAGGCCAACAAGCCCTCAGTCCAGCCTCTCAGCCTATTGTGGACAGTCTGAGCACTGATGGAGGGATTGTGCGTTCCTGGTGTAACTCGGGCAGTTGTTGTTGCCATCCTATACCTGTCCCGCAGGTGTGATGTTCAGATGTACCGATCCTGTGCAGGTGTTGTGACACGTGGTCTGCCACTATGAGGACGATCAGCTGTCCGTCCTGTCTCCCTGTAGCGCTGTCTTAGGCATCTCACAGTACGGACATTGCAATTTATTGCCCTGGCCACATTTGCAGTCCTCATGCTTCCTTGCAGCATGTCTAAGGCACGCTCACGCAGATGAGCAGGGACCCTGGGCATCTTTCTTTTGGTGTTTTTCAGAGTCAGTAGAAAGACCTCTTTAGTGTCCTAAGTTTTCATAACTGTGACCCTTAATTGCCTACCGTCTGTGAGCTGTTAGTGTCTTAACGACCGTTCCATGGGTGCATGTTCATTAACTGTTTATGGTTCATTGAACAAGCATGGGAAACAGTGTTTAAACCCTTTACAATGAAGATCTGTGAAGTTATTTGGATTTTTACGAATTATCTTTGAAAGACAGGGTCCTGAAAAAATAACTTTTTGTTGCTGAGTTTACTATCCTTAGGAACCGCATAGCATTACAGCAATAGGTACTACCGGTATGTTAGCTAGCTACCTCGTTAGTTGGCTACTAATACATTGAACTTGCCAGTATATTAACTATATGCTATCTAACTACCCAACATTTATTGACTTGATTATTCAGGTCATTCTTAGTTAAGTGGTATATTAGTTGGTGTGCGTTCTCAATGGACATAAATTCGCTCTGGCTATCTACTCCGAATTCAGAGCGCTCTCGTCTGTGTGTGCCAGAGCGCAGAATAACTTATGAATTTACGAACGCTCAACACCGGTTTAATATGGCCGGTGTAAGTAAACGTCGGTAAAAAAAAAAAAAAGCCTAATTAAATTGTTGCCAGCAGCACAGTTACCAACGCTCTGGATAACATGAAAACAGCCTAACCAGCTCTGCTATACATGGCGAGTAAAAATGGTCAGAGTGAGGTGTTCTCTCATTTGTATCTGGAAGTAGCTAGCCAGTTAGCTTGTATGCTTGACTGCAGCACCGCTGTGATGTTCAGAACGCTCGGCTCAACCCTACTATACTCCTCCGCCAGTGTGCGTTCTGAACGCTGCGAGAGGGGAAACGCTCAGAATTTACGAATGGACAATCTGACAACGCTCTGAATTTAAGAAAGCACAGAGCGCACTCTGCCACTCCATTTTGAATATACGAACACAAAAATGTCAAGCTAGTAATTTGTTACGCTAGCAAGACGTTGCATAGCAACATAATCAACTTCCGGTAGATGGGCGTAGCGCTAGTATGCTCAACTGAAAGGATAACCTTCGTTTCCATAATACTAAAATGAACTAATAGCATGTAGTATATACTCATTAAGTATACAGTATGTTAGTATGGGTATTCGAACACAGCCCATGATTTATGAAATCTACATATCCCAGAATGTATGAGCGTCCAACAGTGATGACGTAATTTCAGTGTATAAATAACCGATCGAACGCTAGTAGCGCTCTTCTTGGAGACGGTGCCATCTGGTAGAAGTAAGTTCAATACAGAACCCGACACGTTTTGTGTTTTCGCATATGCATCCAAAGTAATCCAATGTAATTAAAAGGCATCCAACTGATCAACCTTTCTCTCCCTTTGCTTTACAGACACTCCTCCACGACATGAGGGCCAAGGTACATTTTTATCCCGTCGAAACGTTTGATTTGTTGGCATCTTGTTGCTATACTTGTTAGCTTTAAGTCACTTGGCTAGCTAGCCTGCTAACTTAACTGCGACATAACTGCACACATTTGAAATGTAGCTAGCCACCTGCTACATATTTTAAATTAATTGATTATCTAGTTCGGTGCATAGGCTTGTAGTAATTTCTAATACAATTAAAAATGGTTGACGTTTGAATACTTAGGGCTTCTGCAATTAAGTGTTTTGTCATTCTACGATAGACTACTGGTCACATACACATGGTTGGCATATGTTATTGGCGAGTGTAGCGAAATGTTTGTGCTTCTATTCCCGACAGTGCAGTAATACCTAACAATTCCACACCTACCTAAATCACCCAAATCTAAGTAAAATAATGGAATAAGAATTTATAGATGAGTAATGACAGGGTGGTATAGGCATGATGCAATAGATGGTATAAAGTGCATATACATATGAGATGACTAATACAGTAAATGTTTACATATCTTACATGTGACCAATACAATGTGATTTATTAAATTGACTAATGATCCATTTATTAGTGGCCAATTCAAGTCTGTTGGCAGCAGCCTCTGTTAGTGATGGCTGTTTAAGTCTGTTGGACTTGAGAGGAGCTGTTTTTCAGTCACTCTGTCCCAGCTTTGATGCACCTGTACTGACCTCACGCATAGTAGCTGGTGAACAGGCACTGGCTGTGTTTGTTGTCCTTGATGATCTTTTTGGCAAGAGGCATCATTACAGATCCTAGTTAAATTCCAGGCTGGCAGACCACTCACTCAATCAGCTCTTATTCTCCCCCACTTCACAGTAGAAGCCTCAAACAAGGTTCAAAAGACTGTTGACATCTAGTGGAAGCCTTAGGAAGTGCAATATGACCCCACAGACACTATATTGGATAGGCCAAGACTTGAAAAACTACAAACCTCAGATTTCCCACTTCCTGTTTTTTTTTTCTCTCAGGTTTTTGCCTGCCATATGAGTTCTGTTATACTCACAGACATCATTCAAACAATTTTAGAAACTTCAGTGTTTTCTATCCAAATCTACAAATAATATGCATATCTTAGCTTCAGGGCCTGAGTAGCACAGTTTACTCTGGGCACCTTATTCATCCAAGCTACTCAATACTGCCACCCAGCCATAAGAAGTTAAGTTCTTTCTAAGGGAGTATGCGAGCGCACTCGTTTGTATAGCCAAAGCCTTAACGTTAGTTATGTTGGCCAATGGAACTAACTAGCCAAGTAGCTAACTGCAGACAAACCATCGAAATAGACTCACCAAGTAATCTAATTCTGTAGTCAACATGTGGACATGTCTTGTTGCGTATCACATGTCCTGGCTCATTGCTGTAGGCAACTATTGTGCAATTGTAGCTAGCTTGTTGACATATTTTCAGTCACAGTCCCTTATTATGTGGAGGATGGAAATATCCCTTCTAGACCTGAGCATATGTTGGTAGAACTGTATTGACAGCAATTTGCTCTAAATGCCAGATGGGTGTTGCCAACCAAGCTTCTGAAATTGATCAGGGTGCAGTGATTTGTTCTAGCAAACTTAAACAGTTTGTCAATATGTATAAGTAGCTAATGGTACATCTAACATCGGCCCCTCTGTTCTCTCTTCCAGTGGAGAAAGAAGCGTATGCGCAGGCTGAAGCGCAAGAGGCGAAAGATGAGGCAGAGGTCCAAGTAGACTGCCTCCCCCTACAACACCATGGCTGTGACCCTTCTGGACACAACACGGGACCAAGGATCTCATGTGCAAAGTCTGATCAGAGCTGTGCCATCATTGCCAATGAGAGGCTGCAAAGAGACAGTTCTACTGTTGTCTTGGTCAAGAGACTCCACCACCTGCCTGGGAAATTTGATATGGGGACATTCTGGATTCTCTACTCTTCTACCAAACCTACCCTACTCCATTGCTTTTGTTTATAATTTCCAATAAAGTTTTTGGTTTAAAGTTGTCTTTGTTGCTTCTGAAACATTGTCCAGAATGTAATTCCTATCATACTGCAACCGTTTACCATTATTGCTGACTGAGTTCAGTTCTGGTGACTAGTCAAATCAAACATTCTTATAGGTAACCCGTATGTTGATGCGCTTCCCTTAAACCAGTCTCTTAAATGAACTAAGGTCATCAGTATGACTATCTGAGGAAAGGTTATGCTGCATGCATTTTCTCACAGGTTGTAAGAAGAGTGCATGGGCTACTTACTGTGACATGTTCTGTTGGTGGGCCATCTGGAGCTCTGTCTCCCGAGTGGCGCAGCAGTCTAAGGCACATCTCCGTACTAGAGGCCCCGGTTTGATCCTGGGCTGTATCACAACCGTCTGATCAGGAGTCCCGTACGGTGGCGCACAACTGACCCAGTGTCGTCCGGGTTGGGCAGTTATTGTAAACGGACTTGCCTAGTTAACATCTGACGCATACTTATTTACCAGTGATGGCTGGGCATTCTGTCTTAAGAATGGTATGGTTCCCTTTTACTGTGCACTATTGACCAGGAGTAGTCAAAAGTAGTGCACTTAATAGGGAATATGGTGCCCTTTGGGATGCATCCTCAAAGAGAGACTTGTCTACATTGAGTAGAAAGTGCAATGTTAACACAACCTACATGTACTGTGCTTGACAGCCCATGGCAATGGAGCTGTATTTGTCTGTCAGGACAGTAGTAGCCTAGTGATGTGCCTCAGTCAAATCTGTGAGGTGTCTAAATATATGGCTCTGCCTGCTCTGTGGTAACAATAAGTGGTATTACAGCAACACATGCAACTTATTTTACCAGGTAAATTTACTGTGAAAATTCTCATTTTAAAACAATGACCTGGGGAATTAATAAGCCAAACTGAAGCTGGGGATGATTAGGTGGTCATGATGGTATGAGGACTAGATTGGGGATTTAGCCAGGACACTGGGTTTAACACGCCTGTTTTGATAGTTTCCATGGTATCTTTAGTGACCACAGAGAGGTCGGACACCTGTTTAGTGTCTCATCCAAAATCTGGTACCTTACACAGGGCAATGTCCCCAATCACTGCCCTGGGGCATTGATATCTTGGTTGAAGTAGTTTCCCTGGATATCTGGCTGTCACTAAGGACAATTCTGTAGGGAAAAACCATTCATTGCACGTTAGGTAGCCCATTCATGTGTAGAATACTGTTGTAGCCAATGGTTTAAACTTAACGCTATGTAAACATATCTATGATTGTATGTAGGCCTGTGCAAAATGTAGGCCTTCATTTTGTTATTAAGTTAATGTGAAAAATAAATAAAACCTCGCTCCAACCCAAAACCTCAAATAGTCAAGAACAAACGGGTTTACCCTGGAGGCAAAATGGTTTGATCTCTCTGGCACTGTCTTGTAGGCTTACAGGCTGTTCAAATCGATGTCAGCCAAGCATACTCTTGGTTTTTAAACAAGTGATAGCTTTGGGTTTGAAAATGGGTGGCCTATTTTCTAGGACATTTGTTTTTCCCATTACAAATGCATGTTAGACTATTAATAATCAGTTTCTAAATTACTAATTTACTAGCTTAGGCCCACTGAGGAAAAATACAGAACGGTCAACAGCCTATAATAACGAAGTTTCTCCAAAACGCGTGCGTAAATACTCATAGTTCTACATTATACCAGGCGTCAACAGAGGTAACGGTCGTATAGCTGTTGCTGTATCAAATAAGTAGGGTACCCAACTATCACATTTATTAATTGGCCTACAGTAGATATACAGGCAATTCCAGTGGTGTAAAGTACTTAAGTAAAAATACTTTAAAGTATTACTTAAGTAGTTTTTTGGGGCATCTGTACTTTACTATTTATATTTTTGACAACTTTTACTTTTACTCCGCTACATTCCTAAAGAAAATAATGTACGTTCTACTCCATACATTTTCCCTGCCACCCAAAAGTACTCGTTACATTTTGAATGCTTAGCAGGACAGGAAAATAGTCTAATTCACGCACTTAAAGGGAAAATCCCAGGTCATACCTATTGCATCTGATCTGGCGGACTCACTAAACACAAATGCTTTGTTTGTAAATTATGTCTGAGTGTTGGAGTGTGCCCCTGGCTATCCGTAAATTAAAAAAACAAGAACTTCGTGCCGTCTGGTTTGCTTAATATAAGGAATTTGAAATTATTTATACTTTTACTTTTGATACTTAAGTATATTTTAGCAATAACATATACTTTTGATACTTAAGTTTAGGGGCGGCAGGTAGTCTGGTGGTTAGAGCGTTGGGCCAGTAACTGAAAGGTTGTTGGATCAAATCCTCGAGATGAGAAAGTAAAAATCTGTCGTTCTTCCCCTGAACAAGGCAGTTAACGCACTGTTCCTCGGTAAATTTGTTCTTAACTGGCTTGCTTGGTTAAATAAAAGTATATTTAAAACCAAATACTTAATTTTTTATTTTGCTCAAGTTGTATTTTACTAGGTGACTTTCACTTTTACTTGAGCCATTTTCTATTAAGGTATCATTACTTTTACTCAAGTATGACAATTGGGTACTTTTTCCACCACTGGGCAATTCTTATTCAGGCGGAAAGCTATTTGTTTATGAAAACTGCATCAGAGCAAGGGGCTTTTTTCTTCTTCTTACTTGCAGGGAGGTCGCTAGACATTACGCCTCGAACACACCGACAATATCATTTAATTTTGCCACACCAGATGTACCTTTATTTCCAATGGAACGCTGCTTTTGCAGCATTGCATTGCAGAAGTAGTTGCTGTGCGTTCTGTGTGGTGCGAACGTATGCGTCAAAATGTATGCATAGACGGCTTAAAATAAATGGTGAATGTTGAACCTTTGTTGCACACATCCAGATGATGCTGCGTACCATTTTGTGCAAGGCTACTATCAGTGTGATTGAGGCGTTATACTGATTGGTGCGGTCAAATATTCTCAGAACAATTTAATTTTAGGGTTACGTTTTTCATTACAAGTACAGACTATTAATAATCCTAAAATTATGTTACTAACTTAATTTTAGGTTTACATTACCATTACAAATGCATGTTAGACTATTAATAATCAGTTTCTAAATTACAAAGTTACTGGTGAAAAATACAGAACTGTCAACAGCCTACAGAAAGTACGCTTCTCGAAGCTCTACATTATACCAGGCGGTAACAGAGGTAACGGCCGTATAGCTGTTGCTGTATCAAATATGTAGTCTACCCTACTATCACATTAATTCATAGGCCTACAGTAGATCTATAGGGTTTAGGCTACAGTAGGCCTAAACAGTGGCGATTTCAGCATGTAAATCTTGGTGGGACAATTTTTTTGGGGGGGGGGGGGGGGGGGGTGCATGCCAGCAAAGCCACTACACGGCAGAACATTAAACAATGCATGAATTGCACTATAACGGTGACCACACAAAGCTGTCCCAAAACATTTTTAACTTTAACCAGACAAGTCAGTTAAGAACAAATTCGTATTTACAATGACAGCCTAGGAACAGTGGGTTGGTTAACTGCCTTGTTCAGGGGCAGAATGACAGATTTTTACCTTGTCAGCTCAGAGATTTGATCTAACAACCATTTGGTTACTGGCCCAACACTCTAACCACTAGGCTACCTACTACACCTGGTACTACTACACCTGGTACTACTACACCTGGTACTACTACACCTGGTACTACACCTGGCTTTCAGCAGCCTTGTCTGGCAGCGAAACGGTTCGTTCAGCCTCATTTACTGCCTTTTAAAAACACATAGCTGATATGGCTGACTTGATTATTAAACAAATTCGGTTTCTACTGACAATTGAGATGTACAAACTATGGCATAAGGGGATGATAAGAGGCAATCCGTAATTTCGATTAAGACATTAAGGAGCGAGCTAGGACAGACGTAGTCAATATAAGTATTTGTTCAGCACTTTTGAAATGTACATTCGACAGAATTCAGAACATTAGCCGTTCTTACAGTGTTCTCCCTGTACACCAAGTTAGAACCGTAGGATAAATAAAGGGGGCATATAAGCAGACAATGGAAGCTCTTAGAATATTCAATAATTACATTTCTCAAAAACAGGCTATATATGTACCACCAAGTCAGAACAGTAGGTGAAATTAAGAGGTGAAAATATATCAAATTATTAGTGCGAGGCACATGAGCTACTAACAGCTTACTACACAACATACACTTAGTATTACTTTCTTAGCTACAGTATACATATCTCCCTGGCATATTACATCCTTTATACAGCAGCATACAAGACATTTTTGGACTCACCTTGTTGTGCTGTGCTCACTTGAAGGGAAGGTGGCGGGGCAGTCCTTCATGGGCAAATTTTGTCATCAAAGTCTGTCACTCTCTGGATTTATGGTGTTTTCAAGACAACTGGGAACTCAAAAAAAAATGAAAGTTGAATCGTGATGACGTCAGTGATCTTTAGGTCGTAGCTCTAGAAAGAGGCCCAAGTTCCCTATTTACAATTCCTAGTTGTTCAAAACGTATTTTCTCAGTCTTAGCTCGTTTTTCCCGAGTTCCCAGTTGTTTTGAACTCACTAAAGTCAGATTTGCAGCTCCGAGTTAAGTTATTTTGAGCGCGGAACAAATCATGCTTCATTTACTGCATGGCCAATGTTGAATGTTTATAATTTTAAACTAGGAATAGAGACCCTTAATCTTAGACTTGGGACCACACAGCCACTCCTTAATAGCAGGCTAATGATTGCTTTGCAATGCTTGCAGTTAGCGACTGATTCCTTCCAAACCACTCATTGTTGAATTTGTGATTTCCAACTTGTGTAATGTTCATGGCCGATGACACCAATACGTTTATTATTAATTTATCTTCATTATTTCTCTTCACTTGACAAGGATTGAAAAGGATTTGCCAGTAGATTGTCAACTTGATTCATGATGATGACTGCTAGCTAAGATTTTGAAAGTATGAAGTTGACATGATCAGTCCAATCAAAGCTACTGTAGATATAAAGTGATTTGATGTAATTTTATATGTGGCCAAAGACCTTGAGCCTTCTTGGATGGGCACTTCTAATGTAACTCTATGGTAGCACCCAAGGGGCTTGAAATTTCGAGCTCTACCCTTAGACTTGGAAGTGACTAGTGTCTTCATGAGTGACAGAACACTGAGCCAATCATGCCGCAATGCTCCGTATTTTCGGCTGGCTTGCCCCACAACCACAGAAAGCACTGAGCTAGGCTGAAACACCTGCATTTTGGAGCTGCCTTACTCAAGAATGCAAAAAAGAGACCATGTTTGGATGCGGCTTTATTAACTCAATGATATATATATATATATATATATATATATATATATATATATATATATATATATATATATATATATATATATATATCATTATATATATATATACTTTTTTTTTTTACATTGTTTGCAAACTGATTATATATATATACTTTTTTTTTTACATTGTTTGCAAACTGATATGTTACAAGTATTAATGCCAAAATAACATGCAAAACAGGCAAGCAGTTTTTCTGCCTCACCTGCCCTGAATGATGAGTCGCCACTGTGCCTAAATCAATTCTCAGTCAGTCGGAAAGCAATTGGTTTGTGAAAGCTGGAGCAGCGCAAGAGGCTTTTTTGTACTTGCAGTGGAGGTTACTAAATACTAGACTGGATGGTGCGGTCAAATATTCTCGGAACAAGTACATTTTGGGGTAACTTTTTTTCTGATGGCTTTAAGGAGGGCTTTCACTTAGATAACACCCCCTTACAAGTCTGACAAAAACTTGAATCCACTTGCCTCTGCCTGCTAGTGTTTGTCAGTGCGCGCACGAAGAGCGGTTTTGTTCCCTGGTGCTGTTTACCTATTAAAGATGTATTTTTTGCTGAACATTTCTGCCAAAACTGTTTATGATCGTTTCGTCTCAATAGTGTAAGACATTGTCAATGGTTTGCAAGCTAAACGTTATTCCGTTGTCGTCTTGTTTTTTAATTAAACAACAAGAAGGCACTGAACGCGGAACTGCAGAGGTAGCGCCTCCACGGATAAGGATTTTGCGATGCCATCTGTGGATGGAAGTCCGCGTATGGGCACAGGCTTGGGGGCTGCGGACTCTGCATTGCCAGAAGAAATGCAGCCACCCAAACCTCCAGGGCAACATGCTGTAACCGTATTGTGGTCATTTGGAAAATGCCTGGCTACACTTTTACCAGTTTATCTGGCCGGATACTTCGGGTTCAGTATCAGCTTGGTTCTATTCGGTCTCATGGTCTACATCGGATGGAAACACAGCAAAAACGAGAAAGTAATGCGTCTGCGGTCAGCTATGTACGTATTGGAGAATGAGAGAGCATACACCACTGCGAGGGCTTTTATGAGTAAACAGGAATTACCCCCATGGGTAAGTAACAAAAAACATATCATTATTGTATTCCTATTTTGTCTATGGACTTCAGAGTGCAGATCACATCTTCAGCCTACTAGTCTGTGAGCTGGTAATTAAAGCCACCCATGTGTGAGCTGGTAATTAAATCCATCCATGTCATTACATCATATCCAAAATGGTTTGTTAATGTTGTCAAAATAAATAAACATGTAAATTAATGAAGCAAAAAATGTGTCTGTGGTGACCAAAGTGACACAACTCAGTTGACAATAAGGACAGATATAATGGCATGGGGATGAGCACAATGTCCTATTTGTTCACAATCTCTCTCTTTCATACCATTTCATAATTTGCACAGTGTACAGACATCCCAGTCTGACTGACCAACCTTTTGTTAATACAGTATAAGGCTGTAATGTAATAAAATGTGGAACAAGTCAAGGGGTTTGAATACTTTCCCGAATGCACTGTACATTTTCCTATTCTACTCGGTTCCTACCCACCCACCCCTCCCCCTCTTCTACATTCTTTAGTCTAGTCCATCCAGCCCTAGCTATATTTGGACATTCTTAATATGCACAGCCTGAGGAGAATGAGTCAAAACTTTAGAATGCCACAATCACAGTGGAATTCAGAATTAACATTTAATCCATTTATGTCCTGTGTGGCTCAGTTGGTAGAGCATGGTGTTTTCAATGGTAGGATTGTGGGTTCGATTCCCATGGGGGACCAGTAAGATGCCCTCACTACTTTAAGTCACTCTGGATAAGTGCGTCTGCTAAATGACTAAAATATATTACCACAGAGGTGTTACTGTATTTAAATTTAGCACACAGTTAACTTAACAGTGACTAAGTTACTCGTTCAATGAACGTCTCAATGGAAAAATCCACCCAAAACCAATCATTCCTTTAATATACTGTGTTAAATAATAGTAATATGTGAGAACAATATTTGTTGTGAACATATTTTTCATTTTGGCGTTATAATAAGGTTGGTAGCAACATGGAAAATTGTTGTGGAAATCTGTTACAGCTCAAGTCGACTATAAAATCCACAATGCAATGCTCCCTCTATGGGCTGGCTGGCTAGCTAGCAACAGTTGAAGTCAGAAGTTTACATACACCTTAGCCAAATAAATTTAAACAACATTTTTCACAATTCCTGACATTTTATCCTAGTAAAAATTCCCTGTCTTAGGTCAGTTAGGATCACCACTTTATTTTAAGAATGTCAAATGTCAGAATAAAAGTAGAGAGAATGATTTATTTCAGCTTTTATTTCTTTCATCACATTCCCAGTGGGTCAGAAGTTTACATACACGCAATTAGTATTTGGTAGCATTGCCTTTAAATTGTTTAACTTGGGTCAAATGTTTCGGGTAGCCTTCCACAAGCTTCCCACAATAAGTTGGGTGAATTTTGGCCCATTCCTCCTGACAGAGCTGGTGTAACTGAGTCAGGTTTGTAGGCCTCCTTGCTCGCACATGCTTTTTCAGTTCTGCCCACAAATTTTCTATGGGATTGAGGTCAGGGCTTTGTGATGGCCACTCCAATACCTTGACTTTGTTGTCCTTAAGCCATTTTGCCACAACTTTGGAAGTATGCTTGTGGTCATTGTCCATTTGGAAGACCCATTTTTTATTTTATTTCACCTTTGCGACCAAGCTTTAACTTCCTGACTGATGTCTTGAGATGTTGCTTCAATATATCCACATAATTTTCCTCCCTCATGATGTCATCTATTTTGTGAAGTGCATCAGTCCCTCCTGCAGCAAAGCACCCCCACAACATGATGCTGCCACCCCGTGCTCCACGGTTGGGATGGTGTTCTTTGGCTTGCAAGCGTCCCCCTTTTTCCTCCAAACATAACAATGGTCATTATGGCCAAACAGTTCTATTTTTGTTTCATCAGAGCAGAGGACATTTCTCCAAAAAGTACGATCTTTGTCCCCATGTGCAGTTGTGGCGGTTTTGGAGCAGTGGCTTCTTCCTTGCTGAGCGGCCTTTCAGGTTATGTCGATATAGGACTCATTTTACTGTGGATATAGATACTTTTGTACCTGTTTCCTCCAGCATCTTCACAGGGTCCTTTGCTGTTGTTCTGGGATTGATTTGCACTTTTCGCACCAAAGTACGTTCATCTCCTTCCTGAGCAGTATGACGGATGCGTGGTCCAATGGTGTTTATACTTGCGTACAATTGTTTGTACAGATGAACGTGGTACCTGCAGGCATTTGGAAATTGAAATTGAGGATGAACCAGACTTGTTCTACAATTTTGGTGGATTTCTTTTGATTTTCCCATGATGTCAAACAAAGAGGCACTGAGTTTGAAGTTAGGCCTTGAAATACATCCACAGGTACACCTCCAATTGACTCAAATGATGTCAATTAGCCTATCAGAAGCTTCTAAAGCCATGACATAATTTTCTGGAATTTTCCAAGCTGTTTAAAGGCACAGTCAACTTAGTGTATGTAAACTTCTGACCCACTGGAATTGTGATACAGTGAAATAATCTGTCTCTAAACAATTGTTGGAAAAATTAATTGTGCCATGCACAAAGTAGATGTCCTAACCGACTTGCCAAAACTATAGTTTGTTAACAAGAAAGTTGTGGAGTGGTTGAAAAACAAGTTTTAATGACTCCAACCTAAGTGTATGTAAACTTCCGACTTCAACTGTAGGTAGCTAGCTAGAAAAACGTAGCTACACACAATCTCAGCTAATTAGCTGTAAAATCCCCTAAAAAAAGACTGCGCTATCAATTTAGGAGTCTACAATCTCACCATGTTCAACCTGCAGATCAATGTGCCTCACAGAGTGGAGTCTAACATTTGCAACGGCAGATATACTTTAGAGGAGATGGGAAACGTTGCCCATGCTACGTCAATGGGGCTTGCGGTGCATTCTGGGCGATCCTGGGGCAAGGAGCACTCTCCTTCAAAGAATGACTGGGAGTCTATTGGACGCTAGCTCAAAAACCCAACATTAGCACCAATTTCGTCAACAAGAAATACAACATTAGAAATCTTTTCTGAGATGTGCGATAATTTACTTGCTATCTGTATCTGTAGTATCTGCTATCTGTAGTATTGTATATCTTTGGAATCGTGACATTATGTACTTCTAGGAAAATAAGCATGTTTCTCGACATATATGCTGACTGAGTCACTATTAGCTTAGCAACCGTGTGACGCAGCATGACAACGTGAACGTGATTGGTCGACACTCTTCTGGGTGGGGCGTTTATATGTTCCCTGATTCATTGAATTCCTTGAATTCCTATCTTATTTCTATAGTATCTCTGACAATGGCACCCTTGACTATAGAGGCAGACAAATAGGAAAAATGTGCTATACCCTTCGTTAAATAAAACATTTCTTGAGGTAGGAATATTGCAAAAATATGATCAATGGTTCATTCAAGAGAAGACATCCTCCAGCGTTATGACATTGGCCAGTATTGATATCTGACATGTATGATAGACATTTTCATGATCTAAAAGTCATATGCCTATCAACTTCCAGTGTAGTGAGAGAGACTTTATCACGGTGCTACGTCACACCGGCCGGATTTCTGCCTGCTTGGACACCAATAACTCAGATACACATGAAAACATGAAATCGATAGAACATCACTCAGAGATGTACAAAAACAATGTAACATTCAAAAATGGTTGAACCTTTCCTTTAATTATTTGAACCTTTTACAAGAGAGAGTGTTTCCACTCTGAGGTTTTGTCGTGCCACCGTCATTTTAGGCATTTCTATGTGTGTGTGCTCCCCATTTCCTGTTTCAGTTCGGAGGTTCCTTAGAACTTGAGGGTGGTACTTATAGAAATCCTATTAAATTTGTTTTCTAATTCCTAATTCTATGGTTGTGCAACTGTTGACCTTTTAGATGGCAGAAGCTTGGTGACTCATAGACATCAATCAGAGGGAGAGGGGGAACAAGGAGGACCATATCAGGAAAGAGAGAAAATATGATAATTGTTTTCTTAATCATGGGACAATTTCGACATTCTTCAACACCCACAGGACACTCACATTGTCACCACAATCTCTGTAGTTTTGTCAAACAGCATATCACAGGTTATCTTGCACGTACAGTGGGGGGAAAAAAGTATTTGATCCCCTGCTGATTTTGTACGTTTGCCCACATACAAAGAAATTATCGGTCTATAATTTTAATCGTAGTTTTATTTGAACAGTGAGAGACAGAATAACAACAAAAAAATCCAGAAAAACGCATGTCAAAAATGTTATAAAATGATTTGCATTTTAATGAGGGAAATAAGTATTTGACCCCTCTGCAAAACATTACTTTGTACTTGGTTAAAAAACCCCTGTTCACAATCACAGAGGTCAGACGTTTCTTGTAGTTGGCCACCAGGTTTGCACACATCTCAGGAGGGATTTTGTCCCACTCCTCTTTGCAGATCTTCTCCAAGTCATTAAGGTTTCGAGGCTGACGTTTGGCAACTCGAACCTTCAGCTCCCTCCACAGATTTTCTATGGGATTAAGGTCTGGAGACTGGCTAGGCCACTCCAGGACCTTAATGTGCTTCTTCTTGAGCCACTCCTTTGTTGCCTTGGCCGTGTGTTTTGGGTCATTGTCATGCTGGAATACCCATCCACGACCTATTTTCAATGGCCTGGCTGAGGGAAGTAGGTTCTCACCCAAGATTTGACGGTACATGGCCCCGTCCATTGTCCCTTTGATGCGGTGAAGTTGTCCTGTCCCCTTAGCAGAAAAACACCCCTAAAGCATAATGTTTCCACCTCCATGTTTGACGGTGGAGATGGTGTTCTTGGGGTCATAGGCAGCATTCCTCCTCCTCCAAACACGGCGAGTTGAGTTGATGCCAAAGAGCTCCATTTTGGTCTCATCTGACCACAACACTTTCACCAGTTGTCCTCTGAATCATTCAGATGTTCATTGGCAAACTTCAGACGGGCATGTATATGTATATTATTTCCCTCATTAAAATGCAAATCAATTTATAAAATTTTTTACATGCGTTTTTCTGGATATTTTTGTTGTTATTCTGTCTCTCACTGTTCAAATAAACCTACCATTAAAATTATAGACTGATCCTTTCTTTATCAGTGGGCAAACGTACAAAATCAGCAGGGGATCAAATACTTTTCCCCCCCACTGTACACACACGCACACACACATGATCATGATCAGTGTGATCTGCAGGTCTTATGACTGTGGTTTGAGTTTGGAGGAAAGTTTGAGGGCCTGCTGTGGTGTGTCATCATTATATTTTAAAACATGGAAAATGGCCAGAAACACACATCTTCATTTTACTGTTGGGTCATTCCATGTCATTTCAGCAAGCCATGACACCCACCATCTCAGATTGTTCTGAAATCGTTTCTATAGTTAGAAACAGATAAGATAAGCATTCAGAAGCATTATTTTGTTTAAATATAATTTGATCTCGGAGAAATTAAGATAATTGATTGCACCCAAAAAAGTTTAGTCCAAATCGGATGTTAGGCACTGTATTTATTCAATATTATATGAATCCTATAAATTAAAATGGGAAATTTGGGCGCAAACAATTAGGTTAATTTCTGAAAGATTAAATTACTTTTCAGAATGCTAATATTATCTGTTTCTGAAATCTAAAGGATTTCAGAACACTGAGATTGTGGGTGTCAAACCTCTTTCTGGTTCTTTTTGAGGTGGAACGGCCCTGTCTCGAGTCGATCCTTTGCCATTTCACGACCTCCCTACATTCCTACCCAGGTTACACTCTTTTGCTATGTATATTGTTTAAGGCGGTTAAAAGTTCAAATCTAACCAATACATTTCTCACTTTCTCTACAGGTCAACTTCCCTGACGTGGAGAAGGTTGAGTGGATGAATAAGGTATGTAATGTAGTACACACACACATATATATATATATATATATATATATATACACGCAAACACACACACTGAGCTGGTGTGCCGATGGAGAAGCTTTGTGCTGCCTGAATGTGGTAGTTGTGTTTGTTTGTCCACGGTTGGCCTGGGTTGCTGTGTGTGTGTGTGTGCATCCTGCCTCTGTGAGCGCTCCACCTCCTCCATCAGTACCCATCATCCTCTGTTATAATTAAGAGTCGGGGGAGGGTAAAGCTTCCGCCAGATCACATCACACACACTGAGTATGGTTAGTTCTGTCTGAGATCATTGGGATGTCTACCCTAAACCCTAACCCCTACCCTAACCTTAACCCTAACCCTTAACCATTTTAAATGTCAACTTCAATGGGGTAACATCAGCGTTGGGATGTCCCAAGGATCCCGGATTGCACTGACCCACTGAGTATCCCTGTTGCAGCCACCCTGCCTCCCATCTCCACTGTGAGAGCAGCTTCAGTGTGGATGATGGTGATGTAAATATCAATAAACAAAGCACAGATTGTAGGGGGAGTGATCTAAAGGACTCATCGTTCACAAGAACCAACCCGGCTGTTTCTCCTCCAGGCTCTCTGCCTGCATGCCACCCACCACGTGCTCTGACTGCATGCGTAGGCTATCCAGCCTCCATACTCAGGCTGGCTGGCTGGCTCTGTCTGGATGGCTGGCTCTGGATGGCTGGCTCTGGATGGCTGGCTCTGGATGGCTGGCTCTGTCTGGCTGGCTGCAACAACAACAGACCCTGGTCTGCTTCCCCATCTAACTTCATTAAGATGACAAAGCCCAAATGTTATTCAATGATGGTTTGTCAACAGTTTTTGAGTGCGTAGTCTCTCATGACAGACAGTCTGCATATGGAGTATCTCTTGGCAGTGCGCAAGATTTCCTGGCTTCCATCCGGGATTAGTGAGCTAGCACATAATATCATATCACAATCCTCATGCCTGTTTCCCCAAATGGCACCCCATTTCTTATTTAGTGCACTACTTTTGACCAGGGCTTATAGGGCTCTGGTCAAAAGTAGTGCCCTGTATAGGGAGTAGGGTGCCATTTCTTACGCAACCATGACCAGCCCCAGACAAGCAGACAGGGTTGAGGGGAAGGTCAGGGGTCATGGGAATGGCTGGGCAGAGAGATGAGAAGGAGTATCAGCCTTAAAACCTCTTACATCTAGATGTTCCGCTAGCGGAACACCGCTCCAATATCCAATGATAGGGCGTGGCGCGAATTACAAACTCCTCAAAAATCCCCAAACTTCCATTTTTCAAACATATGACTATTTTACACCATTTTAAAGACAAGACTCTCCTTTATCTAACCACATTGTCCGATTTCAAAAAGGCTTTACAACGAAAGCAAAACATTAGATTATGTCAGGAGAGTACCCAGCCAGAAATAATCACACACCCATTTTTCAAGCTAGCATATTTTAAACATTTTTAAACATTTAAACATTTAAACATTTTAAACATTTTAGTCATTTAGCAGACGCTCTTATCCAGAGCGACTTACAGTAGTGAATGCATACATTTCAAACATTTTTTCTCGGTACTGGTCCCCCGTGGGAATCGAACCCACAACCCTGGCGTTGCAAACACCATGCTCTACCAACTGAGCCACACGGGACCTATAATGTGCATATAATGTCACAAAAAACAAAACCACCGCTAAATGCAGCACTAACCTTTGACGATCTTCATCAGATGACACTCCTGGGACATTATGGTCTACAATACATGCATGTTTTGTTCAATCAAGTTCATATTTATATAAAAAACCAGCTTTTTACATTAGCATGTGACGTTCAGAACTAGCATACCCACCGAACACTTCCGGTGAATTTACTAAATTACTCACGATAAACGTTCACAAAAAACATAACAATTATTTTAAGAATTATAGATACAGAACTCCTTTATGCAATCGCTATGTCAGATTTTAAAATAGCTTTTCGGTGAAAGCACATTTTGCAATATTCTGAGTAGATAGCCCGGCCATCATGGCTAGCTATTTTGACACCCACCAAGTTTGGCACTCACCAAACTCAGATTTACTATAAGAAAAATTGGATTACCTTTGCTTTTCTTCGTCAGAATGCACTCCCAGGACTTCTACTTTACACCCAATGTTGTTTTGGTTCCAAATAATCCATAGTTATATCCAAATAGCGGTGTTTTGTTCTTGTGTTCAAGACACTATCCGAAGGGTGACGCGCCGGCGCGTATCGTGACAAATTTTTTGGAAATATTCCATTACCGTACTTGGAAGCATGTCAAACGCTGTTTAAAATCAATTTTTATGCAATTTTTCTCGTAAAATAGCGATAATATTCCGATCGGGAGACCTTGTTTTCGTTCAAAGACTGAAAATGTAAAATGGACTCTTCACGCGCACACCCGTGTCATTGTTCTCAGATCGACCACTTTCCAAATGCGCTACTGTTTTTCAGCCAGGGACTGCAGAGTCATCATTCCCCGTTCTGGCGCCTTCTGAGAGCCTATGGGAGCCTTAGAAAATGTCACGTTACAGCAGAGATCCTCTGTTTTCGATAAAGAGGCTATAGAAGGCCAAGAAATGGTCAGAGAGGGCACTTCCTGTATAGAATCTTCTCAGGTTTTGGCCTGCCATATGAGTTCTGTTATACTCACAGACACCATTCAAACAGTTTTAGAAACTTTAGGGTGTTTTCTATCCCAATCAAACAATTATATGCATATTCTAGTTTCTGGGCAGGAGTAATAACCAGATTAAATCGGGTACGTTTTTTATCCGGCCGTGAAAATACTGCCCCCTATCCTAAACAGGTTAAACCTCACACACTGATTCAGAAAATAGCACCTTTTAAAGTGACAACAAGCTTTGATCGGACGGACCTTGCACGTTATTCGATGTGTAAACAACTGCATGGCAGTGTGATTTAAGAATATGACAAACAGTTCTGACATACACAAATTAACCATCAAATTTAGACTACAGCTGACAAATGTAGTCATTTAAAAGTCATTGAAAAACCAATAACGCACTATGTGCATATACAGTACTGTGCAGATGTTTTAGGCAGGTGTGAAAAAATGCTGTAACATAAGAATGCTTTAAAAAATAGACATGTTAATAGTTTATATTTATCAATTAACAAAATGCAAACTGAGTGAACAGAAGAAAAATCTACATCAAATCAATATTTGGTGTGACCACCCTTTGCCTTCAAAACAGCAAAAATTCTTCTAGGTACACTTGCCACAGTTTTTGAAGGAATTCAGCAGGTAGGTTGGCCCAAACATCTTGGAGAACTAACCACAGTTCTTCTGTGGATTTAGGCAGCCTCAGGTGCTTCTCTCTCTTCATGTAATCCCAGACAGACTCGATGATGTTCAGATCAGGGCTCTGTGGGGGCTGTACCAGGACTCCTTGTTCTTCTTTAAAAATATATATATTTTTAAATATTTATTTAACAAGGCAAGTCAGTTAAAACCTCTTTGGGCTAGGGGGCAGTATTTTCACGTCCGGATGAAAAGTGTGCCCAAAGTAAACTGCCTGTGTCTCAGGCCCAGAAGCTAGCAAATGCATATAGTTGGTATATTTAGATAGAAAACACTCTAACGTTTCTAAAACTGTTAAAATCATGTCTGTGAGTATAACAGAACTTATTTGGCAGGCAAAACCCCGAGGACAAACCATCCAGGAATTTTGTTGTTGTTGAGATCACTGTGTTTTCAATTGTTTTTCCATAGGGAACTAGATTTATGTGGCACCTGGTTGCAGTTCCTATGGCTTCCACTAGATGTCAACAGTCTTTAGAAATTGGTTGGTGTTTTTACTTTGAGAAATGAAGAAGTAGCCCTTTCCTTTCTAAGTGTCAAGCCAAGTGTACTGTTTTGTTTGGTGAGCGCGACCTGGAACTCGCTCCACTTTCATTTTATCCGCTATTGAACACAGTATATTCCGTCTTAAATTTGATCGATTATTTACGTTTTAAAATACCTAAAGTTGGATTCGGAAAGTTGTTTGAAATGTTTGGACCAAGTTTACAGGTAACTTATTAGATACTGTCAAGGTTATCGTCGGTGAAGGAGGACCAAAACGCAGCAGGACTGTGTTTGTTCATTTTAAACATTTATTAAATCAAAATGAACACAAAAACAACAAAACGAACTCAAGATATACCGACAGTCTTCTCAGGCTCATACATGCTAGACAAGAAACAATCTCCCACAAATACACAGACAAACACACCCAACTAATATAGGACTTCCAATCAAAGGCAACACCACACAGCTGCCTTCAATTGGAAGTCCACCCCAATTAACCAAACCTACAACCAACTAGATCAACATAGAAATACGTAGACAAGGAACAGTGCCCAAAAACCCCGGAATACTAAATCAAATGCCCTTTTTAGAAAAACACCACCCCGAGCCACATAAAACAAATACCCTCTGCCACGTTCTGACCAAACTACAATAATAATTAACCCTTATACTGGCCAGGACGTGACAGATACTTTGTAGTCATGTCGGGCGAGTTGGAGCCGGTGTATTTTCTGAATCAAACGCGCCAAATAAATTGACATTTTGGGGATATAACGAAGGAATCTATCGAACAAAAGGACCATTTGTGATGTTTCTGGGACATATTGGAGTGCCAACAGATGAAGATCTTCAAAGGTAAGGCATGAATTATATCGTTATTTCTGACTTTCGTGTCACATCTCCCTGGTTGAAAAATGTTTGTCATGCATTTGTATGCGGGGTGTTGTCCTCAGATAATCACATGGTTTGCTTTCGCCGTAAAGCCTTTTTGAAATCTGACATGGTGGCTGGATTAAAAAGAACTTAAGCTTTATTTTTATGTATTACACTTGTGATTTCATGAAAGTTAAATATTTATAGTAATTTAATTTGAATTTGCTGCTCTGCTATTTCACCAGATGTTGTCAAATCGATCCCGCTAAAGGGATTTGATCCCTAAGTTAACTTCATCGGGGTAGAGGGGGCAGTATTTTCACGTCTGGATGAAAAGCATGCCCAGAGTAAACTGCCTGCTACTCAGGCCCAAAAGCTAGAATATGCATATAATTAGTAGATTTGGATAGAAAACACTCTGAAGTTTCTAAAACTGTTTGAATGATGTATGTGAGTATAACAGAACTCATATGGCAGGCAAAAACCTGAGAAGAAATCCAACCAGGAAGTGTGGAAATCTGAGGTTTGTAGTTTTTCAAGTGATTGCCTATCCAATATACAGTGTCTATGGGGTCATATTGCACTTCCTAAGGCTTCCACTAGATGTCAACAGTCTTTAGAATGTTGTCCCAGGCTTCTACTGTGAATGGGGAGCGAATAAGAGTTGTTTGAGTCAGGTGTCTGGCAGTACGCCGTTATTTTAGTCACGTGCACGGCCATGAGCACGAGCTCAGTTCTCTTTCCTTTATGAAGACAAAGGAATTGTCCGGTTGGAATATTTTTGAAGATTTATGATAAAAACATCCCAAAGATTGATTCTACACATCGTTTGACATGTTTCTACAAACTGTAATAGAACTTTTTTGACTTTTCGTCAAAAAACGTGCGCCTTCTGCATTTGGAATAGTGAACCTAACGCGCAAACAAAATGGAGGTATTTGGACATAAAGATTAACTTTATCGAACAAAACAAACATTTATTGTGGAACTGGGATTCCTGGGAGTGCATTCCGATGAAGATCATCAAAGGTAAGTGAATATTTATAATGCTATTTCTGACTTTTGTTGACTCCACAACATGGCGGGTATCTGCATGGCTTGTTTTGGTGACTGAGCGCTTTACTCAGATTATTGCAAAATGTGCTTCCGCCGTAAAGCTTTTTTGAAATCTGACACAGCGGTTGCATTAAGGAGAAGTGTATCTTTAATTCTCTGCATAACAGTTGTATATTTTATCAACGTTTATGATGAGTATTTCTGTAAATTGATGTGCTCATTCACCGGACTTTTTGGAGGCAAAACATTTCTGAACATTACACACCAATGTAAAATGGGGGTTTTCGATATAAATATGAACTTTATCGAGCAAAACATACATGTATTGTGTAACATGAATCCTATGAGTGCCATCTGATGAAGATCATCAAAGGTTAGTGATTCATTTTAGCTGTATTTCTGGTTTTTGTGACGCCTCTCCTTGCTTGGAAAATGGCTGTGTGGTTTTTCTTGTCTAGGTGCTGTCCTAACATAATCTAATGCTATGCTTTCGCCGTAAAGCGTTTTTGAAATCGGACACTGTGGTTGGATTAACGAGAAGTGTATCTTTAAAATGATGTATAATACTTGTATGTGTGAGAAATTTGAATTATGAAATTTTTGTTGTTTTGACTTTGTCGCTCTGCTATTTCACTGGCTGTTGGCGAGTGGGACGCTACCGTTCCACATACCCCAGTTAAGAACAAATTCTTATTTACAATGACAGCCTAGGAACAGCAGGTTAACTGCCTTGATCAGAATGACAGATTTTTACCTTGACAGCTCGGGGATTCAATCTAGCAACCTTTCAGTTACTGGCCCAACGCTCTAACCACTAGGCTACCTGCCACCTCTTTACACTGAAGATAGTTCTTAATGACTTTCGCTGTATGTTTGGTGTTGTTGTCATGCTGCAGAATACATTTGGGGCCAATCAGATGATTCCCTGATGTTATTGCATGATGGATAAGTATCTGCCTGTACTTCTCAGCATTGAGGAGACCATTCATTCTGACCAAATCCCCAACTCCATTTGCAGAAATGCAGCCCCAAACTTGCAAGGAACCTCCACCATGCTTCACTGTTGCCTGCAGACACTCATTCGTGAACTGCTCTCCAGCCCTTCGGACTGCAAACTGCCTTCTGCTACAGCCAGATATTTCACATTTTGACTCATCAGTCCAGAGCACCTGCTGCCATTTTTCTGCACCCAGTTCCTGTATTTTCGTGCATAGTTGAGTCGCTTGGCCTTGTTTCCTCGTCGGAGGTATGGCCTTTTGGCCGCAAGTCTTCCATCACTTCTGACCAGACTTCTCCAGACAGTAGATGGGTGTTCCAGGGTCCCACTGTTTTCTGCCAATTCTGAGCTGATGGCACTGCTGGACATCTTCCGATTGCGAAGGGAAGTAAGCATGATGTGTCATTCATCTGCTGCAGTAAGTTTCCTTGGCCGACCACTGTGTTTACGGTCCTCAACGTTGTCCGTTTCTTTGTGCTTCTTCAAAAGAGCTTGGACACCACTTCTGGAAACCCCTGTCAGCCTTGACATTTCTGCCTGGGAGAGACCTTTCTGATGCAGTATAACTACCTTGTGTCTTGTTGCTGTGCTCAGTCTTGTCATGTTGTATGACTTTTGACAGTAAACTGTCTTCAGCAACCTCACCTTGTTAGCTGCGTTTGGCTGTTCCTCATCCAGTTTTATTCCTCCTACACAGCTGTTTCTGTTTCACTTAATGATTGTGTTTCAACCTACATATTGGATTGATGATCATTAGCACCTGTTTGGTATAATTGTTAAATCATACACCTGACTATATGCCTACAAAATCCCTGACATTGTGCAAGTGTACCTAGAAGAATTGATGCTGTTTTGAAGGCAAAGGGTGGTCACACCAAATATGGATTTGATTTAGATTTTTCTTCTGTTCGCTCACTTTGCATTTAGTTAATTGATAAATATAATCTATTAACATGCCTATTTTTGGAAGCATTCTTACTTTACAGCATTTTTTCACACCTGCCTAAAACTTTTGCACGGTACTGTATTTGTTGACATCTACTTGGATGTCTAATACTAGGAAATGACTATAGGTCTAATATCTACTGAATTATTAATTGCTGTAACTAGCTAGTAGTGACAGTCTGTCCTTTGTTTCTCTCTTGTCAGAGCTGGCCTTTCAGGCTTGTGTTTCTGTCATGAGAAGAGTATCTCGACCAGATATGTGTTTGTGGTTTCCTGTTGTGTAGGTGGCTATGTGATCAGGGGAGGACAGATCCTGCTCTAAGGTTGTCACATGTTTCACTGTCAGGTCCTCTTGCTGCGTTAGCAGATGTAGTCAGTTATACGTGTTTGAGAGTTTTGGTTGTGCAATACAGTAGCCAGTTATTACACAGGCATGTGCAGTTTTATAGAATCTACTACATGTCTTGAGTAGCCCAATTCTTTCAATAGGACCACATCTTCAAATGTGATTATACAACATAAATATGAAAGAATTTTGCCTCAGCATATGACCTAATTACATTTGCCAAGCAGCCTAATTCAGATCACTTATGTTAGATACATTTTACATTGAATATTCAAGGAAATCGCCCAGCACAGTGTTTTGTCTGCAAGCGCTGCAGTCCTTGAAAAATGTCCTTGAATCATGACCAGATGATGATAGGATCTCATGTATATTTAGTAGGTTGTAAATACACAGTGAAAATCATAACTACTTCTCTCTATCTCTCTGTGGCTCTCTCTCTCTCTTTCTGTCTCTCTCTCCCCCTCTCTCTGTCTCCCTCTCCCCCTCTGTGTGTCCTGCAGATCCTGCAGCAGGCGTGGCCATTCGTGGGTCAGTATCTGGAGAAGTTGCTGGTCGAGACCATTGCTCCAGCCATATGTGCATCCAACACCCACCTGCAGACCCTCAGCTTCACCAAAGTCAACCTAGGGGAGAAGGTACTAACTAGAGCCCTGGCCTGTATAACACCATGTCATTACTGTATAGTAGGACCCAGGGTACTAACTAGAGCCCTGGCCTGTATAACACCATGTCATTACTGTATAGTAGGACCCAGGGTACTAACTAGAGCCCTAGCCTGTATAACACCATGTCATTACTGTATAGTAGGACACAGGGTACTAACTAGAGCCCTAGCCTGTATAACACCATGTCATTACTGTATAGTAGGACCCGGGGTACTAACTAGAGCCCTGGCCTCTATAACACCATGTCATTACTGTGTAGTAGGACCCGGGGTACTAACTAGAGCCCTGGCCTCTATAACACCATGTCATTACTGTGTAGTAGAGCCAAGCCATTTATAGAAATGTAAATAAATATGTGGCTCTGGTATGCCTTGTCATTATACTCATGAAGATGGACAGGTTCATTCTAACACTAATAATCATGCAGAACAATTCCATGCAAAACATGACTTGTTGTTAGCAGCAGACCCCTCCCTAATAGCCTGCAGGCGAGGTGACCTTATGCAGAACAGTTTGCCGTGAACATTATCTGTGTTATTCTATATGCTTTCTATACACATAATAATACCATAATATGTGTTTTTGTCTTAGGCCATGAAGGTGGTGGGAGTGAAGGCTCACACGGAGCACGACAAGCGGCAGGTCTTACTGGATCTATACATTAGGTACGCAGCCGCCGCAGCACTCCATACTGCACGCCTATCTTCAATACCTCTGTGATGCAGAGCACATCCATCATCTATAGCAGCAACCTGACAGTTAAATCATCTTCCTGTTTCCTCTTCCTCCCCTCTCTCTTCTCTGCAGCTATGCAGGTGATGTGGAGATCAATGTGGAAATCAAAAAGTACTTTTGCAAAGCAGGAGTGAAGGGAATACAGGTAAAGATATAAATAACAGTGTGGCTGGGGAGTGGGAGTGTATGAGAAAAATGTCACCAAATTCTTCGCCAAAGCTAACCTTCTATGCTTGTTTTTATTTCTCCTTCTCCCCCTCTCTCTTATTATTTTTCTCTCTCTCTTCCTCCCTCCTTCTCCTCCCTCTCTTTTATTCTCTCTTCCCCCCTCCTTCTCCCCCTCTCTCTTATCTCTCTCTCTCCCCCCTCCTTCTCCCCCCTCTCTTATTATCACTCTCTCTCCCCCCTCCTTATCCCCCTCTCTCTTATTATCTCTTTCTCTCCCGCTCCCTCTCCCCCCTCTCTTATTATCGCTCTCTCTCCTCCTCCTTCTCCCCCTCTCTCTTATTATCTCTCTCGCTCTCCCCCTCCTTCTCCCACTCTCTCTTATCTCTCGCTCTCCCCCTCCTTCTCCCACTCTCTCTTATCTCTCGCTCTCGCTCTCCCCCTCCTTCTCCCCCTCTCTCTTATCTCTCGCTCTCCCCCTCCTTCTCCCCCTCTCTCTTATCTCTCGCTCTCCCCCTCCTCCCCCTCTCTATTTCTCGCTCTCCCCCTCCTTCTCCCACTCTCTATCTCTCGCTCTCCCCCTCCTTTTCCCCCTCTCTCTTATTATCTCTCTCTCTCTCCCCCCTCCTTCTCCCCCTCTCTTATTATCTCTCTCTCCCCCTCTCTCTTATTATCTCTCTCTCTCTCCCCCCTCCTTCTCCCCCTCTCTCTTATTATCTCTCTCTCTCTCCCCCCTCCTTCTCCCCCTCTCTCTTATTATCTCTCTCTCTCCCCCCTCCTTCTCCCCCTCTCTCTTATTATCTCTCTCTCTCCCCCCTCCTTATCCCCCTCTCTCTTATTATCTCTTTCTCTCCCGCTCCCTCTCCCCCCTCTCTTATTATCGCTCTCTCTCCTCCTCCTTCTCCCCCTCTCTCTTATTATCTCTCTCTCTCCCCCCTCCTTCTCCCCCTCTCTCTCTCGCTCTCCCCCTCCTTCTCCCCCTCTCTCTTATCTCTCGCTCTCCCCCTCCTTCTCCCCCTCTCTCTTATCTCTCGCTCTCCCCCTCCTCCCCCTCTCTCTCCCCCCTCCTTCTCCCCTCTCTCTTATTATCTCTCTCTCTCCCCCCTCCTTATCCCCCTCTCTCTTATTATCTCTTTCTCTCCCGCTCCCTCTCCCCCCTCTCTTATTATCGCTCTCTCTCCTCCTCCTTCTCCCCCTCTCTCTTATTATCTCTCTCTCTCCCCCCTCCTTCTCCCCCTCTCTCTCTCGCTCTCCCCCTCCTTCTCCCACTCTCTCTTATCTCTCGCTCTCGCTCTCCCCCTCCTTCTCCCCCTCTCTCTTCTCTCGCTCTCCCCCTCCTTCTCCCCCTCTCTCTTATCTCTCGCTCTCCCCCTCCTTCTCCCCCTCTCTCTTATCTCTCGCTCTCCCCCTCCTCCCCCTCTCTTATCTCTCGCTCTCCCCCTCCTCCCCCTCTCTATCTCTCGCTCTCCCCCTCCTTCTCTCACTCTCTCTCTCGCTCTCCCCCTCCTTTTCCCCCTCTCTTATCTCTCTCTCTCTCCCCCCTCCTTCTCCCCCTCTCTTATTATCTCTCTCTCCCCCTCTCTCTTATTATCTCTCTCTCTCTCCCCCCTCCTTCTCCCCCTCTCTCTTATTATCTCTCTCTCTCTCCCCCCTCCTTCTCCCCCTCTCTCTTATTATCTCTCTCTCTCCCCCCCTCCTTCTCCCCCCTCTCTTATTATCTCTCTCATTAACTCTATCTCCTCCCCTCTTTCTCCCTCCCTTCTGCTCTCTCTCTGTAGCTACATGGGAAGTTAAGGGTGATCCTGGAGCCCCTGATTGGGGATGTGCCTCTGGTGGGAGCCATCACCATGTTCTTCATCCGCAGACCTGTGAGTCTCTGTTACCAGTCACTTCATTCCTTTGTTTGTTAGTCGTCCGTCCGTCCGTCCATCCATCCATCCATCCATCCATCCATCCATCCATCCATCCATCCATCCATCCATCTATTCCATTAATTCATTAATTAAATAAATAATTTGATGCTGCCTTTTCATTGTCGTTGTCATTTCTCCGCTTTCACAGAAGCTGGACATCAACTGGACTGGGCTGACCAACATGCTGGATATCCCTGGACTCAAGTGAGTGAGAGGGCTCCTATTGCCTTTCTCAAAGGAGTACTCATATAGTACTGTGGGACCACCTGTTATGCTGTTAGTACTGTATATGTTAGTATTACTTCAGGGTGATCACCTAACTTAGCAAGGCGTTGTCCTTGCTCACGTGTGTAGATAAGACATGCATCTAGTTGTCTGATAATACAATTAAATCATTGTCAGTGCAGTGTTTAGTTGCTAACATCATAAATCAAATATTCCTGTCAATATGTTCCTATTTAATTGTATTAATCTTAGAAATCACATTTTGCTTAAAATGATTTCCAGGAAAATGTCCTCTGCCACATCCTAACTCAATGGGGTTGCCTCATTGTTTATGAGTTTAATGCATGTTTCTGTCAGCAGTAGAATGTAGTCTTTGTCTATGTGTTTGTTTCCCTACTCTTTGTCCCATCCCAACGACACCCTGCATTCATTTACAGTGCCATGTCGGACACTATGATAATGGATGCTATAGCCTCATACCTGGTCCTCCCCAACCGCCTCACTATCCCCCTGGTGGCCGACCTGCACGTTGCGCAGCTCCGCTCCCCTCTCCCACGGGTAACCTGACTGATATTCTAAATCACCTGTCCTGGAGAGTCACTGACTCACTGACTGACTGAAGCATTTACCAAACATAACAAATTGACTGACCCTACTTGTATGATTGACAGAGATAAACGCTTAGCTACAAATTGTTCAGAAGCAGTGGACAGCAAAGTGTTCCTACTGTAGACTTTATTAATCATGCCTCTCTGTATGTCTGTCAGGGAGTGGTGCGTATCCACCTGCTGGAGGCTGAGGAGCTGACAGCCAAGGATACGGTCATTAAGGGGATAGTAGACGGGAAGTCTGATCCGTACGCCGTGCTGCGTGTGGGCACACAGACCTTCACATCACACACCGTGGACAGCAACCTCAACCCACAGTGGAGAGAGATGTTTGAGGTGAGAGACAGAGAGAGAGACAGAGAGAGACAGAGAGAGAGACAGAGAGAGAGACAGAGAGAGAGACAGAGAGAGAGACAGAGAGAGAGACAGAGAGAGAGACAGAGAGAGAGACGGAGTGTGCGAGGTGAGCGAGAGACAGAGATGGAGAGCGACAGAGAAAGAGGGAGAGATGTGTTTGACAGAGATCTTTGAGGTGAGAGAGTGAGAGAAAGGCATGTCTCAGTGTCCTTAGTCTTGGAGTTAAACAGCTTGGTTTGTTTTACCTGCTTCTCTCAGCAGATTCCCACAAAAAGAGGGCCTGCATATTGCAGACATACCACTTTAGTGAACTATATATAAATATTTACAGAGATGGGAGCAGATCAGCATATTCTGGCTGTGTCCCAAATGGCACCCTATCTCATATATAGTGCACTACGGGCCATGGCAAAAAGAAATGGGTTATTTAGGGAGTAGGATTTCATTTGGGGTGCAGCATATTGTTACGGCAGGACGCATACTGCAACACATTATGACCGACCAGCTGTTCCTCAGACAGCGGGTTCTGCTTCTGCAGACAAAAGGGAAGCTGTGGGTTTGTAGAGAGATGTGCTGAATTGACCAAGCATCAGTGTTGGCTACTTATCTCTGCTGTGTCATGGGGACATGAACAGTCTTGCACAAGGCTTAGAGTATGACTTATAGTATGGGCTTTAGGGCTGTTGAGAGAAACACTGATGCTATGGGCTTTGACCATTGTGACTCTATTTGGATGTCTGTGTTACTGCTAATGTTACTATTGTGTCATCTGTGACTGTGATTACATGTGTTTGTCTGTGTTTCTATATGTGTGTCAGGTGATTGTCCATGAAGTGCCTGGTCAGGAGTTGGAGGTGGAGGTGTTTGATAAAGACCAGAACCAGGATGACTTCCTGGGCAGGTAGCGCCCAACTCCCTCCCTGGCTGTGTCTGTAATGCCCAACTCCCTCCCTGGCTGTGTCTGTAGCGCCCAACTCCCTCCCTGGCTGTGTCTGTAGCGCCCAACTCCCTCCCTGGCTGTGTCTGTAGCGCCCAACTCCCTCCCTGGCTGTGTCTGTAGCGCCCAACTCCCTCCCTGGCTGTGTCTGTAGCGCCCAACTCCCTCCCTGGCTGTGTCTGTAGCGGCCAACTCCCTCCCTGGCTGTGTCTGTAGCGCCCAACTCCCTCCCTGGCTGTGTCTGTAGCGCCCAACTCCCTCCCTGGCTGTGTCTGTAATGCGCCCAACTCCCTCCCTGGCTGCGTCTGTAGCGGCCAACTCCCTCCCTGGCTGTGTCTGTAATGCCCAACTCCCTCCCTGGCTGTGTCTGTAATGGCCAACTCCCTCCCTGGCTGTGTCTGTAGTGGCCAACTCCCTCCCTGGCTGTGTCTGTAATGGCCAACTCCCTCCCTGGCTGTGTCTGTAATGGCCAACTCCCTCCCTGGCTGTGTCTGTAATGGCCAACTCCCTCCCTGGCTGTGTCTGTAGCGGCCAACTCCCTCCCTGGCTGTGTCTGTAATGCGGCCAACTCCCTCCCTGGCTGTGTCTGTAATGCGGCCAACTCCCTCCCTGGCTGTGTCTGTAGCGCCCAACTCCCTCCCTGGCTGTGTCTGTAGCGGCCAACTCCCTCCCTGGCTGTGTCTGTAGCGGCCAACTCCCTCCCTGGCTGTGTCTGTAGCGGCCAACTCCCTCCCTGGCTGTGTCTGTAGCGGCCAACTCCCTCCCTGGCTGTGTCTGTAGCGGCCAACTCCCTCCCTGGCTGTGTCTGTAGCGGCCAACTCCCTCCCTGGCTGTGTCTGTAGCGGCCAACTCCCTCCCTGGCTGTGTCTGTAGCGGCCAACTCCCTCCCTGGCTGTGTCTGTAGCGGCCAACCCCCTCCCTGGCTGTGTCTGTAGCGCCCAACTCCCTCCCTGGCTGTGTCTGTAGCGGCCAACTCCCTCCCTGGCTGTGTTTGTAGCGCCCAACTCCCTCCCTGGCTGTGGAGGGAGGGAGTAGTGCACTATATAGGGAATAGGGTGCCATTTGGGATGCACTCTCTGTGTTGGTCATGTCATTTCATTCGCTGTTACAAATTTACTGTGTTCCACTGTATGTTGTAATGTACAGTATACATGTTCCTTCTTCCTCTTTCTCTCTCTGTCTCTCTCTGTGTCTCTCTCTCTCTCTCTCTCTCTCTCTCTCTCTCTCTCTCTCTCTCTCTCTCTCTCTCTCTCTCTCTCTCTCTGTCTCTCTCTCTCTCTCTCAGGGTCAAAATGGATCTAGATGTCGTACACAAGGCCAGAGTTCTAGATGAGGTGAGTTACAAGCGCTCCTTCACCATATATAGTGCATTGGTCAAGTATTCAGAACCCTTCCCTTTTTCCATATTTTGTTACATTACAGCCATATTCTGAAATGGATTAAATCATAAATGTATTACATTTTATAATTGAATAAAAATTCAAACAGAAATACCTTATTTACATAACTATTCAGACCTTTGCTATGAGACTTGAAATTGAGCTCAGGTGCATCCTGTTTCCATTGGGAAAGGGGGATACCTTGTCAGTTGTACAACTGAATGCATTCAACTGAAATGTGTCTTCCGCATTTAACCCAACCCCTCTGAATCAGAGAGGTGCGAGGGGGCTGCCATAATCGACATCCACATCTTCGACACCCAGAGAACAGTGAGTTAACTGCCTTGCTCAGGGGCAGAACAACAGATTTTTACCTTGTCAGCTCGGGAATTCGATCCAGCAACCTTTCGGTTACTGTCCCCACTAGGCTACCGGCCGTCCCTTGAGATTAATCTACAACTTGATTTGAGTCCACCTGTGGTAAATTTAATTGATTGGACATTATTTGGAAAGGCACACACCTGTCTATATAAGGTCCCACAGTTGACAGTGCATGTCAGAGCAAAAACCCAGTCATGAGGACGAAAGAATTGTCCGTAGAGCTCCGAGACAGGATTGTGTCGAGGCACAGATCTGGGGAAGGGTACCAAAACATTTCTGCAGCATTGAAGGTCCATAAGAACATGGTTTCCTCCATCATTCTTAAATGGAAGAAGTTTGGAACCACCAAGACTCTTCCTAGATCCGGCCAAACTGAGCAATCGGGGGAGAAGGGCCTTGGTCAGCGAGGTGACCTAGAACCCGATGGTCACTCTGACAGAGCTCCAGAGTTCCTCTGTGGAGATGGGAGAACCTTCTAGAAGCACAACCATCTCTGCAGCACTCCACCAATCAGGCCTTTATGGTAGAGTGGCCAGACAGAAGCCACTCTTCATTAAAAGGCACCCGACAGCCCGCTTGAAGTTTGCTAAAAGGCACCTAAAGGACTCTCAGACCATGAGAAACAAGATTCTCTGGTCTGATGAAAGCAAGATTGAACTCTTTGGCCCTCAGGACCTCAGACTGGGGTGAAGGTTCACCTTCCAACAGGACAACGATCTTAAGCAGGCGTGGCTTCGGGACAAGTCTCTGAATGTCATTGAGAGGCCCAGCCAGAGCCCGGACTTGAACCCGATCGAACATCTCTGGAGAGTCCTGAAAATAGCTGTGCAGCGACGCTCCCCATCCAACCTGACAGAGCTTGAGAGGATCTGCAGAGAAGAATGGGAGAAACTCCCCAAATACAGGTGTGCCAAACTTAGCGTCCTACCCAAGATGACGCAAAGCTGTAATCGCTGGTGTTTCAACAAAGTACTGAGTAAAGAGTCTGAATCCATATGTAAATGTGATATTTACATTTTTTATTTTTCCATTTGCAAAAATTTCTACCAACCTGTTTTTTGTCATTATGGGGTGTTGATGGTAGATTTATGAGGGGAATTTTTTAAAATACATTTTTGATTAAAGCTGTAACGTAACAAAGTGGAAGAATTCAAGGGTTCTGAATACTTTCCAAATGCTCTGTACATTTGTTCTTCATCTTATGCACCTAAAGTGAGTCTGACATCCCAATAGATTCAATAAATGGTGATCTACTTTCAATATTTAGAAGCAGCTTCTGGTCAATGAGCATTTTAACATATACCAGCTGTTTTCTGTATCTCGTGTGGAGAGTAAAAGCTCCATGCTGTGTAAATGGCACTGAGCTGGAATGAAGGCTACCCTGAGACAAGGCTTTAGACTGGGTCTGAAGGAAGGCTACCCTGAGACATGGCTGTAGACTGGGTCAGAAGGAAGGCTACCCCGAGACATGGCTGTAGACTGGGTCAGAATGAAGGCTACCCTGAGACATGGCTGTAGACTGGGTCAGAATGAAGGCTACCCTGAGACATGGCTGTAGACTGGGTCAGAAGGAAGGCTACCCCGAGACATGGCTGTAGACTGGGTCAGAATGAAGGCTACCCTGAGACATGGCTGTAGACTGGGTCTGAATGAAGGCTACCCTGAGACATGGCTGTAGACTGGGTCAGAATGAAGGCTACCCTGAGACATGGCTGTAGACTGGGTCAGAATGAAGGCTACCCTGAGACATGGCTGTAGACTGGGTCAGAAGGAAGGCTACCCTGAGTCATGGCTGTAGACTGGGTCAGAATGAAGGCTACCCTGAGACATGGCTGTAGACTGGGTCAGAATGAAGGCTACCCTGAGACATGGCTGTAGACTGGGTCAGAAGGAAGGCTACCCTGAGACATGGCTGTAGACTGGGTCAGAAGGAAGGCTACCCCGAGACATGGCTGTAGACTGGGTCAGAATGAAGGCTACCCCGAGACATGGCTGTAGACTGGGTCAGAATGAAGGCTACCCCGAGACATGGCTGTAGACTGGGTCAGAAGGAAGGCTACCCTGAGTCATGGCTGTAGACTGGGTCTGAATGAAGGCTACCCTGAGGCATGGCTGTAGACTGGGTCAGAATGAAGGCTACCCTGAGACATGGCTGTAGACTGGGTCAGAAGGAAGGCTACCCCGAGACATGGCTGTAGACTGGGTCAGAATGAAGGCTACCCCGAGACATGGCTGTAGACTGGGTCAGAATGAAGGCTACCCTGAGCATGGCTGTAGACTGGGTCAGAATGAAGGCTACCCTGAGACATGGCTGTAGACTGGGTCAGAATGAAGGCTACCCTGAGTCATGGCTGTAGACTGGGTCAGAATGAAGGCTACCCTGAGACATGGCTGTAGACTGGGTCAGAATGAAGGCTACCCTGAGTCATGGCTGTAGACTGGGTCAGAATGAAGGCTACCCTGAGACATGGCTGTAGACTGGGTCAGAATGAAGGCTACCCTGAGTCATGGCTGTAGACTGGGTCAGAATGAAGGCTACCCTGAGACATGGCTGTAGACTGGGTCAGAATGAAGGCTACCCTGAGACATGGCTGTAGACTGGGTCAGAATGAAGGCTACCCTGAGTCATGGCTGTAGACTGGGTCAGAATGAAGGCTACCCTGAGACATGGCTGTAGACTGGGTCTGAATGAAGGCTACCCCGAGACATGGCTGTAGACTGGGTCTGAATGAAGGCTACCCTGAGACATGGCTGTAGACTGGGTCAGAATGAAGGCTACCCTGAGTCATGGCTGTAGACTGGGTCAGAATGAAGGCTACCCTGAGACATGGCTGTAGACTGGGTCAGAATGAAGGCTACCCTGAGACATGGCTGTAGACTGGGTCAGAATGAAGGCTACCCTGAGACATGGCTGTAGACTGGGTCAGAATGAAGGCTACCCTGAGTCATGGCTGTAGACTGGGTCAGAATGAAGGCTACCCTGAGACATGGCTGTAGACTGGGTCAGAATGAAGGCTACCCTGAGACATGGCTGTAGACTGGGTCAGAATGAAGGCTACCCTGAGTCATGGCTGTAGACTGGGTCAGAATGAAGGCTACCCTGAGGCATGGCTGTAGACTGGGTCTGAATGAAGGCTACCCTGAGACATGGCTGTAGACTGGGTCAGAATGAAGGCTACCCTGAGTCATGGCTGTAGACTGGGTCAGAATGAAGGCTACCCTGAGACATGGCTGTAGACTGGGTCTGAATGAAGGCTACCCTGAGACATGGCTGTAGACTGGGTCAGAATGAAGGCTACCCTGAGACATGGCTGTAGACTGGGTCAGAATGAAGGCTACCCTGAGACATGGCTGTAGACTGGGTCAGAATGAAGGCTACCCTGAGACATGGCTGTAGACTGGGTCTGAATGAAGGCTACCCTGAGACATGGCTGTAGACTGGGTCAGAATGAAGGCTACCCTGAGACATGGCTGTAGACTGGGTCTGAATGAAGGCTACCCTGAGGCATGGCTGTAGACTGGGTCAGAATGAAGGCTACCCTGAGACATGGCTGTAGACTGGGTCAGAATGAAGGCTACCCTGAGTCATGGCTGTAGACTGGGTCAGAATGAAGGCTACCCTGAGACATGGCTGTAGACTGGGTCAGAATGAAGGCTAACCTGAGACATGGCTCTAGACTGGGTCAGAATGAAGGCTACCCTGAGACATGGCTGTAGACTGGGTCAGAATGAAGGCTACCCTGAGTCATGGCTGTAGACTGGGTCAGAATGAAGGCTACCCTGAGACATGGCTGTAGACTGGGTCTGAATGAAGGCTGAATCTGGTAATTCCTTCAAACAGGAAGTGTCATGCAGACCCCATGTACCTCCCTCCTCCATGTACCTCCTGCTGGCTCAGTCTGTACTCACCGTTTCACCACAATAACTTTACACCCCTCTATGACTCTCAGTGGCTTAGTGCATTTCACCACAATAACATTACCCTCCTCGCTGACTCAATGGTTTAGTCCATTTCAAGACAATAACGTTACACCCCTCTATGACTCTCAATGGTTTAGTCAGAGGTTAGTCAATGTGCATGTTTAAGATCGACTACATGTCAGTTGGGCTACATCCAGTGGAGGCTGCTGAGGGGAGGACAGCTCATAACAATGGCTGGAATGGAGTGAATGGAATGGTACCAACCACATGGAAACCGTGTGTTGGATGTGTTTGATAACATTTCATTGACTCCATTCCAGCCATTGTTATGAGCCGTCCTCCCCTCAGCAGCCTCCACTGGCTGTATCATATTTATGTGGTTTCTGAAATGTTAAAACATCCTTTCAGTCGTGAGGGTCTGGTGCACTGCTCAGCCTCACTGCAATTCTCAAACACGCACCGTCTCTCTTTAACCCCCCTCCCCCCTTTTTCTCTCCTAGTGGTTGAAGCTGAAGGATGTTACATCAGGCAGTGTTCACCTCCGTCTGGAGTGGCTGTCTCTGCTGTCCTCTGCTGACCGACTCAGTGAGGTGTGTCCACAGCGCAGTAGTTTGTAAACAAAGATGCTGTGGAAATATTGAGCTGTATCATTCTGCCTTTAAGCACTCATCAGTATTTAACTTTTTTGCTTTGACCAGGTAAATCATATTCATATACCTCAAACACTTTTCTCTGTTTCCCCCTGTGATCAGGTTATCCAGAGGAACCGGAATATGACCTGTAAGACTGGAGAACCTCCCTCTGCAGCCATCCTGTCTGTTTACCTGGACCGCGCTCAGGACCTGCCTGTGAGTACTGACTGACTGTGGCCATGTTCCAGGATGTCTTTATTGCAGTCTTACTGCACAGATGATCAGATCTCACCATGCCTAGGGACGTGTTTAACTTCTCAGGAACTGCAGTAAAGACGACCTGGAACACAACCTGATTGGTTCTGGTCTACAGTCTGTCCTCAGGTAGCCTAGCGGTTAGAGGGTTCAAATAAAAATCTGTCAATGTGCCCTTGAGCAAGGCACTTAACCCTAATTTGCTCCAGGGATGCCGTACTACTAGGGCTGACCCTGTAAAACAACATGTCACTGCACCTATCTGGTGTATGTGGCAATACAAATGTAATTTCCCCCCCTTTTTTTAATGTTGGTGTGTGTTATATCAGTGTTATGTGTTGTCTTTCAGAGGAAGAAGGGTAATAAGGACCCCAGTCCCATGGTGCAGCTGTCTGTACAGGACACAACCAAGGAGAGTAGGGTAGGAATTCACCATCACACACGCTCAGAAAGCCTGGCTGTAACCATTCTACCTAACCTAACTGTAGTATCTCATATGTTCCATCACATATAGTGGATAACGTCTTCCCTCTTGTCCCTAGACTTGTTATGGGATCAGAGGGCCTTACTGTTAACATTCTACCTAACCTATAATATAATCATAATATAATGATCATTATATTTTAACCTAGCTCTGTATATTTTATCATAAATATATCCTCGTCTCTGCCATCTCTAGATCTGTTATCTGACCTCTGACCCTGTGTGGGAAGATGCCTTCACCTTCTATATCCAGGACCCTCGCAAACAGGAACTCGATATTCATGTAAAAAATCTTATTACAAGCATACTTTCTCTTGTCTGTTAAAGTGTTACAGAAATCCTGTTGTTGCTGTGGTTACTGACACATGCTCCCTACTGTTATTTATTCCCTTTTCCTTATCCACCTGTCAATCATACCAACACTGCTCGTTAGCTTTCCCTCCTCCTCTTCGTCTCCCTCCTCTTCCCCTTCACCTCCCCTCTTCCCCTTTACCTCTACCTCTTCCCCCTCCCCCTCACCTTCCCCTTCACCTCCCCTCTTCCCCTTCACCTCTACCTCTTCCCCCTCCCCCTCACCTTCCCCTTCACCTCCCCTCTTCCCCTTCACCTCCCCTCTTCCCCTTTACCTCTACCTCTTCCCCCTCCCCCTCACCTTCCCCTTCACCTCCCCTCTTCCCCTTCACCTCCACCTCTTCCCCCTTCCCCTTCACCTCTACCTCTTCCCCCTCCCCCTCATCTTCCCCTTCACCTCCCCCTTCACCTCCACCTCTACCTCTTCCCCCTCCCCCTCATCTTCCCCTTCACCTCCCCCTTCACCTCCACCTCTTCCCCCTTCCCCTTCCCCTTCACCTCCCCCTCTTCCCCTTCACCTCCACCTCTTCCCCCTCCCCCTCATCTTCCCCTTCACCCTCCTCCTCCTCCACCTCTTCCTCCTCCTCCACCTCTTCCTCCTCCTCCACCTCTTCCCCTTCATCCTCCACCTCTTCACCCTCCTCCACCTCTTCCTCCTCCTCCACCTCTTCCTCCTCCTCCACCTCTTCCTCCTCCTCCACCTCTTCCCCTTCATCCTCCACCTCTTCACCCTCCTCCACCTCTTCCTCCTCCTCCACCTCTTCCTCCTCCCCCACCTCTTCCTCCCCCTTCACCTCTTCCTCCTCCTCCACCTCTTCCCCTTCATCCTCCACCTCTTCACCCTCCTCCACCTCTTCCTCCTCCTCCACCTCTTCCTCCTCCCCCACCTCTTCCTCCCCCTTCACCTCTTCCTCCTCCCCCACCTCTTCCTCCCCCTTCACCTCTTCCTCCTCCTCCACCTCTTCCCCTTCATCCTCCACCCCTTCACCCTCCTCCACCTCTTCCTCCTCCTCCACCTCTTCCTCCTCCCCCACCTCTTCCTCCCCCTTCACTTCTTCACCCTCCTCCACCTCTTCCACTTCACCCTTCACCCTCCACCTCTTCCTCTTCGCCTTCAGCCTCTTCCTCCTCCCCCTCCTGTCCTCGCTCCTCCTCCACCTCCTCCCCCCCTCCTCTCCTCCTCCTTCCCCTCCTGTCCTCCCTCCTCCTGCTCCTCCTCCTCCCCCTCCTCTCCTCCTCCTCCCCCTCCTGTCCTCCCTACTCCTCCTTCTCCCCCTCCTCTCCTCCTCCTCCCCCTCCTGTCCTCCCTCCCCCTGCTCCTCCTCCTCCCCCTCCTCTCCTCCTCCTCCACCTCCTCCCCCTCCTCTCCTCCTCCTCCCCCTCCTGTCCTCCCTCCGCCTCCTCCACCTCCTCCCCCTCCTCTCCTCCTCCTCCCCCTCCTGTCCTCCCTCCGCCTGCTCCTCCTCCTCCCCCTCCTCTCCTCCGCCTCCCCCTCCTGTCCTCCCTCCCCCTGCTCCTCCTCCTCCCCCTCCTGTCCTCCCTCCTCCTCCTCCCTCTCTCCCAGGTGAAGGATGATGACCGGGCCCTGTCTCTTGGCAGTCTGTCCATCCCACTGACCCGTCTGCTGGCTAGTCCTGACCTCAGCATGGATCAGTGGTTCCAGCTGGACAACTCTGGCCGCATCTATATCAATGCTGTTCTGAGGGTGGGACCCCCCCCCCCCCCACACACACACACACACACACACATACACACACACACATGCAGGCATGCACGGAAGCACTGATGCGCGCACAAAAAACACCCACAGTTGCATATAGAATGCAAACACACACCTGCATGCATGGAGACACACAGAAACACAGAGATACAGAACACACAGACACACACAGAGATACAGAACACACAGACACACACAGAACACAGAGATACAGAACACACAGACACACACAGAACACAGAGATACAGAACACACAGACACACACAGAGATACAGAACACACAGACACACACAGACACACACAGAGATACAGAACACACAGACACACACAGAACACAGAGATACAGAACACACAGACACACACAGAGATACAGAACACACAGACACACACAGAGATACAGAACACACAGACACACACAGAACACAGAGATACAGAACACACAGACACACACAGAACACAGAGATACAGAACACACAGACACACACAGAACACAGAGATACAGAACACACAGACACACACAGAAACACAGAGATACAGAACACACAGACACACACGAGAACACAGAGATACAGAACACACAGACACACACAGAGATACAGAACACACAGACACACACAGACACACACAGAGATACAGAACACACAGACACACACAGAACACAGAGATACAGAACACACAGACACACACAGAGATACAGAACACACAGACACACACAGAGATACAGAACACACAGACACACACAGAACACAGAGATACAGAACACACAGACACACACAGAAACACAGAGATACAGAGATACAGAACACACAGACACACACAGAGATACAGAACACACAGACACACACAGAGATACAGAACACACAGACACACACAGAGATACAGAACACACAGACACACACAGAAACACAGAGATACAGAACACACAGACACACACAGAACACAGAGATACAGAACACACAGACACACACAGAGATACAGAACACACAGACACACACAGACCCCGAGTACAGAACACACAGACACACACAGACCGAGTACAGAACACACAGACACACACAGAGATACAGAACACACAGACACACACAGAACACAGCACGAGATACAGAACACACAGACACACACAGAGACAGCACCGACCCCGAGTACAGAACACACAGACACACACAGAGATACAGAACACACAGACACACACAGAGATACAGAACACACAGACACACACAGAGCAGCACACAGACCCCGAGTACAGAACACACAGACACACACAGAGACAGCACCGACCCCGAGTACAGAACACACAGACACACCAGGCAGACCCGACCCCGCCGGTACAGAACACACAGACACACACAGAACACAGAGATACAGAACACACAGACACACACAGAGATACAGAACACACAGACACACACAGAGATACAGAACACACAGACACACACAGACCCCGAGTACAGAACACACAGACACACACAGCGGTCAGACCCGCCCCGGTACAGAACACACAGACACACACAGACCGAGTACAGAACACACAGACACACACAGAGACAGCACCGACACACACAGAGATACAGAACACACAGACACACACAGAGATACAGAACACACAGACACACACAGAGACAGCACCGACACACACAGAGATACAGAACACACAGACCACACACAGAGACCGCCCCGGTACAGAACACACAGACACACACAGAGATACAGAACACACAGACACACACAGAGACCGCCCCGGTACAGAACACACAGACACACACAGAGATACAGAACACACAGACACACACAGAGATACAGACACACAGACACACACAGAGATACAGAACACACAGACACACACAGAGATACAGAACACACAGACACACACAGAGATACAGAACACACAGACACACACAGAAACACAGAGATACAGAACACACAGACACACACAGAACACAGAGATACAGAACACACAGACACACACAGAGATACAGAACACACAGACACACAGACACACACAGAGATACAGAACACACAGACACACACAGAACACAGAGATACAGAACACACAGACACACACAGAAACACAGAGATACAGAACACACAGACACACACAGAACACAGAGATACAGAACACACAGACACACACAGAGATACAGAACACACAGACACACACAGAGATACAGAACACACAGACACACACAGAGATACAGAACACACAGACACACACAGAGATACAGAACACACAGACACACACAGAGATACAGAACACACAGACACACACAGAAACACAGAGATACAGAACACACAGACACACACAGAGATACAGAACACACAGACACAAACAGAGATACAGACACATACAGAACACACAGACACACACAGAGATACAGAACACACAGACACACACAGAGATACAGAACACACAGACACACACAGAGATACAGAACACACAGACATGCACAGGCACACGGTTATGGCATAACCTGTCCTAATGTTTTTGGTTCTGACTAAGCATCTCCCTCTCTTCTCTCTCCTGTGTTATAGGTTCTGTATTTAAATGAGGATGCCTCTCTTACCAGTCCTGTATCTCCTCACCCCCCAAGCCCAGGGGCAGGCCTAGCCCCCGGGGAAGTGGGTGGAGCCCCCATACCCGAACCCACACGACCCCAACAGACCACCCCTGACTCGGACTTTGCTAGTGAGGTGAGTCCGCTAACAGACACACACGCACACACACTCTCTCGCGCCCCTCTCTCTCTCTGCTCCTCTCACTGTATGGTGTGCTGCATATCCACCTGGCGGAGGCCAGTAACCTGATAGCCAAGGATAAGTTATTGTATAGTGTACTCTCTCTCTACCCATCCCTCCCCTCTCTAGGGTGTGCTGCGTATCCACCTGGTGGAGGCCAGTAACCTGATAGCCATGGATAACTTCATAGGGGGCATGGTGAAGGGGAAGAGTGACCCCTACGTCAAGATTAGGGTGGCAGGAGTCACCTTCCGCAGCCACACCATCAAAGAGAACCTGAACCCCTACTGGAACGAACTCTACGAGGTAGAATAAACAGCAGGAATATATGAAGTAGCTGTGCTGGATATCCACAGTATGTTCAGTACATGGTGTCTCCGGACACTGCAGATCCATGCTCTCATACTGGAAACAATGAGGGGATTATTCATTCATTAATGCAGAATTTAGACCTATTAAAGATCGTTGTGGAAAACGTCAAGCACCTCTGTGTCCTCAGATCATCTTAACCCAGCTGCCTGGTCAGGAGATCCAGTTTGAGCTGTTTGATAAAGATCTGGACCAGGATGACTTCTTGGGGAGGTGAGGTTCTGACCAGATAACATGGTGTCTCAAAACAAGTCAGAATCATTCAGCTGAATACATTTATGTTTTGTTTTTTACAGGTTCAAGTTAAACCTGCAAGACATCATCAGCCCACAGTTCACTGATGAGGTAACATCTAACTATTCACTATAAGTGATTGTTTTTCTGACAGATTTAGCTGTGTTTTCTGTATGGCCAGTGGTAGAGCTATGCCTCCAAAATGTCTCTCTCGCATTATTGTAATGGTACTCTGATAATCTGATGGTACTCTGATAATCTGATGGTACTCTGGTAATCTGATGGTACTCTGATAATCTGATGGTACTCTGATAATCTGATGGTACTCTGGTAATCTGGTGGTACTCTGGTAATCTGGTGGTACTCTGGTAATCTGGTGGTACTCTGATAATCTGATGGTACTCTGGTAATCTGATGGTACTCTGGTAATAATGTGTCTGTTTCTATCACAGTGGTACACTCTGAATGATGCGAAGTCAGGTCGGGTTCACCTGGTCATGGAGTGGCTCCCCATGGTCTCAGAGTCCGCCAGACTAAATCAGGTTAGCTTCCCCTGTTCTCTTCCTCGCTTTCTCCCTCTCTCTCTCTCCCCCTCTCTCTCTCTTTCTCTCTCCCCCTCTATCTCCCTTTCTCTCTCTCTCCCTCCCCCTCTCTCTCTCCCCCCTCCCCCTCTCTCTCTTTCTCTCTCCCTCCCTCCCCCTCTCTCTTATTTTCTCCCTTTCCCTCCCTCTTTTCCCCATACTCTTTCCCTCTGTCTGTCTTTCTTCCTCCCCCTCTTTCTCTCTCTCTCCCCCTCTCCCTCCCCCTCTCCCTCCCCCCTTTCTCTCTCCCTCCCTCCCCCTCTCTCTTTCTATCTCCCTCCCCCTCTCTCTCATGTTCTCCCTTTCCCTCCCTCTTTTCCCCATACTCTTTCTCTCCCCCTCTCCCTCTCTCTCTCTCTTTCTCCATATCTCTCTCATTTTCTCCCTTTCCCTCCATACTCTTTCTTTCCCTCCCCTTCTTGTTTCCCTCCATCTCCCTCTCTCTCACACTCTCCCTCTCTGTAATCTCTCTACATTCCTTTCTCTGCTGTACCAGAATCTGGTTCTAACAGTGTATTATAATTCTGAACCTCCAGATCCTGCAGTACCAGGCCCAGCAGCAGTACCAGAACAAGGCAGTGCCGTCGGCTGCTGTGTTGTTTGTGTACCTGGAGAGAGCCCACGGCCTGCCGGTGAGACCTGGCGCCTGCTGCCCTGCTGTGTTGACATACAGTTGTTGTTGATGTTGTTGTTGATGTTGTCAGTGGTCATATACATCATGGGTTTTGGTCCAATAACTATAAATAGACATTTCAGGATTGGTTTGTATATTTACTGATGTTGATTCTATTGCAGCCCTCTAATTTATTTGATCCACAGTTGAAGAAGAATGGAAAGGAGCCAAAAGTTGGGGTAGAGATTTCGCTGAGGGCCATGTCATACAAGACCAAGGTAAGCGTATCTTATAGACGGCTTGGTTGTTTAGCAACAAAAGTGAAACAAGCCAACTAGGATTCCCACATGGCAGCTTCTTGTCATTGTTGCTAGTAATCTGGCCATCCAGAATCACAACAACTCATGGACTTCTGCCACATTGAAGCGTGCACATCATTTTGGTGACGTTGTCAGCTAAGCCATCTATATTTCTCTTGACTCCATGTCTATTTACAGATATGCTTACTAGAGAATACAAAAGGAAGTATGGACAATTATTCCATCCATCTCTTTTTCAAAGGTGTGTGAGCGCTCTACGTCTCCTCGGTGGGATGAAGCTTTCCACTTCCTGGTTCGTGACCCTAAAGAGGAACTCCTTATAGTGAAGGTGAGTGAAGGGTCCACCAGGATTGAAAAGTATACATTTGTTTTACTGTATGAATGTCTTGGCTTAAGAATGATTTACTCTTGCTGCTGATAATAGTGTTAACACATTTTCATAGATTGCTTACACATATTGATATGCCATTCAAACCTGGGAGACAATGTGTTAGCAGTGGAATAACAACATTACGGTGCCCTATGTTGTCTCTGATCACTGTGTGTGTGTGTAGCTGTCCCACAGCTGGGGCCAGGCCATGGGCACTGTGGTGTTGCCCCTGAGAGAGGTGCTCTCAGAGCAGGGCCTGGTGCTGGACCGATGGCTGAGTCTGGACGGGGCCCTCCCAGAGAGCCAGATTCTACTGAGGGCCACACTCAAGGTTAACTCATAATACAGACACACACACTCTGTACCAAACCACTGTCCAGACCTGGGTTCAAATAGTTTTTTTATTCTTCCAAATACTGTATCTGTGCTAGATTGAGCTTGTCTGACACAGTGGAACAGTGAAGTGTAAACTCTGCCCATCTGGCTCAATCAAATGCTAAAAGTATTTGAAAGAAAACAAGTACTGCTAAACAAGTGTCACACAAGTTTCGCAGGTGTTATTGCGGGTGTAGATGTTATTGCGGGTGCAGATGTTATTGCGGGTGTAGATGTTATTGCGGGTGTAGATGTTATTGCGGGTGCAGATGTTATTGCGGGTGCAGACGTTATTGCGGGTGCAGACGTTATTGCGGGTGCAGACGTTATTGCGGGTGCAGACGTTATTGCGGGTGCAGACGTTATTGCGGGTGCAGACGTTATTGCGGGTGCAGACGTTATTGCGGGTGTAGCGAAATGCTTGTAGTGACTATTTGAACCCAGCTCTGCATTCAAATGAACTCAGATTTTTTGTTGTTGTTGCAGTAAAGCTATTTAAGGTTGAGTTTATTCTTCAATATGCATACCTGCCAAGAACTATACACAAACACAAACACTCTCTATACCAGTGTTTCCCAACTCCGGTCCTCGAGTACCCCAAAAATACATATTTGTGTTGTGGCCCTGGACAAGCACACCTGATTTTACTAGTCAACTAATCACCAAGCCCTTGTCAAGTTGAATCAGGTGTTTTTGTCCGGGGCTACAACAAAAATGTGTATTGTTGGGGGTACTCGAGGAGCGGAGTTGGGAAACACTGTACCAAACAAACTCACTACTGCCATATGATTTTCATACTCTGTACTAAACTCAACACTATCCCATGACTATTCCTCCAAAACAACACGATTTAATTTGCTCTGAACACCCTCTTTCTACATTGTCATCATGTGAACTCTTAATACCTTCCATCCTGATAAGCATTTTACTGTCACGCGTTTCTTACTCATAAATGTTATATTGTATCTGTTTTTTAAGTGTGTCGTGACTGTGTGTGAAATAACCTTTAAATGGAATGAACTGAAGCTTGAAACTTGAGTGGAATGTGAAATGCACTTTGTCCTGCAGATGTTGAACACCCAGCTGGCAGTGTGTCCTAGTGGTGTGTCCAGTGATGCTACTGGGAAGGGCAGTGAGGACAGAGACCATGTCATCCACAGACGGGACACTGAACCAAACCTACGACACAGATCACCGCTCTCTCAATTGTGAGTCATTCTGAAGCTCACACTCGCATCAATGCCCCATTGTGTTCCGGTCACAGTACAGTAAAGCACATTACAGTAAAGCAGATTATAGTACAGCACATTACAGCACATTACAGAACAGTACATTACAATACAGCACATTATAGTACAGCACATTACAGAACAGTACATTACAATACAGCACATTATAGTACAGTACATTACAATACAGCACATTATAGTACAGCACATTACAGAACAGTACATTACAATACAGCACATTATAGTACAGCACATTACAGAACAGAACAGTACATTACAACACAGCACATTACAGCACAGTACATTACAGTACAGCACATTTCCGCACAGCACATTACAGCACATTACAGCACAGCACGTTACAGCACATTACAGTACAGCACATTACAGTACAGCACATTACAGTACAGCACATTACAGCACAGCACAGCACAGCACAGCACATTACAGCACAGCACATTACAGTACAGCACATTACAGCACAGCACATTACAGTACAGCACAGTACAGCACATTACAGTACAGCACAGCACAGCACAGTACAGCACAGCACAGTACAGCACAGCACAGCACAGCACAGCACAGTACAGCACAGCACATTACAGTACAGCACATTACAGTACAGCACATTACAGTACAGCACATTACAGTACAGTACAGCACAGTACAGTACAGCACATTACAGCACACTACAGTACAGCACATTACAGCACACTACAGTACAGCACATTACAGTACAGCACATTACAGCACAGTACAGTACAGCACATTACAGTACAGCACATTACAGTACAGCACATTACAGTACAGTACAGTAAGAACTGAGAAGTGATGTCCAACGGGCCTGCATGGCACACGTTGTTCTCACTGCAGTGTACTGTACTTCACCATAGAAATATCACATTTCTGTGTTTTAAAATGATCATGCTTCTAATCAAACATTATAAGAGTTGTTCCTGACCTCGTAAACTGACAAGGAACAACTCTGGGCCTAGTCATAATCAATGAGCAGGTTGATGTTTATTGGGATGAATCTTGTCCTGGAGGCAGAACTGAGCGATTTCCGCTAGATGGGCCAGCTGCAAAGTCGAAATTGGCTATATTGTAAAAATATATATAAGGTTAGGGTTAGGCATTAGGGTTAGCAGTGTGGTTAAGGTTAGGTTTAAAATCAGATTTTCTGACTTTGTGGCTGTGCCAGCTAGTGACCACTCTGCAGAGCTATCTCCAGAACAACATTCATGATGAGAAACATTAACCTGCAATGAATGAATACATGTATAATCCATGTAAACTGTAACCATCGGAGATTCTCAATTGGGCAAAAGTTAATCCTTCTTGTTTGTCCTCCTTTTATGCATTTCACCAAACAATTTCATACATATAAAATCAAAAATAATTTCTGATAGAAAATAAAATACAAAATAAGCACAGGATTCATTCATCGGTATCATCACAATCCAATTCCATTTATTCAATACAAAGGTTGGTTTGCTCATAGTTTTGTAGACTTTCCATTGGCGCCCAAAAACACAATCCACCATAGAAATAGGGAAGGGTGAATACAATAGAGGAATACAACTGATATGAATGTATAGGCCTACATCCACACCAAAGCAACTGATATGAATGTATAGGCCTACATCCACACCAAAGCAACTGATATGAATGTATAGGCCTACATCCACACCAAAGCAACTGATAAGAATGTATTGGCCTACATCCACACCAAAGCAACTGATATGAATGTATAGGCCTACATCCACACCAAAGCAACTGATATGAATGTATAGGCCTACATCCACACCAAAGCAACTGATAAGAATGTATTGGCCTACATCCACACCAAAGCAACTGATATGAATGTATTGGCCTACATCCACACCAAAGCAACTGATAAGAATGTATTGGCCTACATCCACACCAAAGCAACTGAAATGAATGTATTGGCCTACATCCACACCAAAGCAACTGATATGAATGTATTGGCCTACATCCACACCAAAGCAACTGATATGAATGTATAGGCCTACATCCACACCAAAGCAACTGATATGAATGTATAGGCCTACATCCACACCAAAGCAACTGAAAAGAATGTATTGGCCTACATCCACACCAAAGCAACTGATATGAATGTATAGGCCTACATCCACACCAAAGCAACTGATATGAATGTATAGGCCTACATCCACACCAAAGCAACTGATAAGAATGTATTGGCCTACATCCACACCAAAGCAACTGATATGAATGTATTGGCCTACATCCACACCAAAGCAACTGATAAGAATGTATTGGCCTACATCCACACCAAAGCAACTGAAATGAATGTATTGGCCTACATCCACACCAAAGCAACTGATATGAATGTATTGGCCTACATCCACACCAAAGCAACTGATAAGAATGTATTGGCCTACATCCACACCAAAGCAACTGAAATGAATGTATTGGCCTACATCCACACCAAAGCAACTGAAATGAATGTATAGGCCTACATCCACACCAAAGCAACTGATATGAATGTATTGGCCTACATCCACACCAAAGCAACTGATATGAATGTATAGGTCATGACTATATTATCAGATGTTCTGTACATATATTTGAGCATTTTATCATTGCTGTTCTGCTATAGATATGTTTCAACGCAGATCAAAAATTGCTTGTACAGGATTGAGCGGAGGAGTACATTCTTTAAAAGAATTGTGCTATCTAGAACCTAAAAGGGTTCTTCGGCTGTCCACATAGTAGAACCATTTGAAGAACCTGTTTTGGTTCCAGGTATAACTCTTTGGGGTTCCATGTAGAACCCTTTCCACAGAGGGTTCTACATGGAACCCAAAAGGGTTCTATCTGGATTAAAATACAAACATTTAAAATCTGCCACACCCCCTTCGAATCAGCTGTTGTTTTCTCAGAGTAGAAAAGCATGCACATATTTGAAAAAAAATACGCTACTACATTTTATCTATAAAATGTCGAGCACAACTAGCTACATTTCTTTTTATCACTTTTCATATGTATTTTGGGATTCCTCCTCTGTAAACATCATTTGCCTGATGACACGCTAGTGGAGATGGAGAGTCTCATTTTATACAAGCACATTTGTTTCCACATTTCCTCTCCTCGCGCCCTCCCCTTGATTACTTCTGACCTTTTTCAAAAGGAGGCGAGGAGATGACGGAGGAGATGTGAGGAGTCGATTAAAACCAATTGAGATTCTCCCCCTGTCTATCTGTGTCTCCTCTCTCAGAGGTGGTCAGAGCCCTGGCCAGGTGAAGCTGCAAATTGGCTACTCAACACATGAGAACAGGCTGTTCATCACCGTCCTCTCCTGCAGGTCTGTCCTAAACTACAATACCCATAATGCACTGGATTGGCTGGGGGTTTACAGTACATTGCCATATAGCCCTATAGCCTCTATAAATCATATACAGTACCAGTCAAAAGTTTGGACACACCTACTCATTCCAGGGGTTTCTTTATTTTTACTATTTTCTAAATTGTAGAATAACAGTGAAGACAACAAAACTATGAAATAACACATATGGAATCATGTAGTAACCAAAAAAGTGTTAAACAAATCAAAATATATTTTATATTGGAGATTCTTCAAAGTAGCCATCCTTTGCACACTCTTGGCATTCTCTCAACCAGTTTCACGAGGTAATCACCTGGAATGCATTTCAATTAACAGGTGTACCTTGTTAAAATGGAATTTATGGAATTTCTTTCCACCTTTATTTAACTAGGCAAGTCAGTTAAGAACAAATTCTTATTTTCAATGACAGCCTAGGAACAGTGGGTAAACTGCCTCGTTCAGGGGCAGAATGACAGATTTTCACTTTGTCAGCTCGGGGATTCGATCTTGCAACCTTTTGGTTACTAGTCCAACGCTCTAACCACTAGGCTACCTGCTGCCCGTTCTTAAGGTGTTTGAGCCAATCAGTTGTGTTGTGACAAGGTAGTGGTGGTATACAGAAGATAGCCCTATTTGGTAAAATACCAAATCCATATTATGGCAAGAACAGTGCAGTCAGAAAAACCATCAAGCATTATGCTGAAACGGGCTCTCATGAGGACTGCCACAGGAAAGGAAGACCCAGAGTTACCTCTGTTGCAGAGGATAAGTTCATTACAGTTACCAGCCTCAGAAATTGCAGGCCAAATAAATGCAAATAAAGTAACAGACACATCTCAACATCATCTGTTCAGAGGAGACTGCGTGAATCAGGCCTTCATGGTCAAATTGCTGCAAAGAAACCACTACTAAAGGACACCAATAAGAAGAAAAGACTTGCTTGGGCCAAGAAACATGAGCAATCGGCATTAGACTGGTGGAAATCTGTCCTTTGGTCTGATGAGTCCAAATTTGAGATTTTTGGTCCCAACCGGCATGTCTTTGTGAGACACAGAGTAGGTGAACAGATGATCGCTGCATGTGTGATTCCCACCGTGAAACATGGAGGAGGAGGTGTGATGGTGTGGAGGTGCTTTGCTGGTGACACTGTCAGTGATTTATTAGAATTCAAGGCACACTTAACCAGCATGGCAATCACAGCATTCTGCAGCGATACGCCATCCCATCTGGTTTGCGCTTAGTGGAACTATCATTTGTTTTTCAACAGGACAATGACCCAAAACACACCTCCAGGCTGTGCAAGGGCTATTTAATCAAGAAGGAGAGTGATGGAGTGCTGCATCAGATGACCTGGCCTCTGCAATCACCCGACCTCAACCCAATTGAGATGGTTTGGGATGAGTTGGACCGCAGAGTGAAGGAAAAGCAGCCAACAAGTGCTCAGCATATGTGGTAACTCCTTCAAGACTGTTGGAAAAGCATTCCTCATGAAGCTGGTTGAGAGAATGCCAAGAGTGAGCAAAGCTGTCACCAAGGCAAAGGGTGGCTACTTTGAAGAATCTTAAATATAAATATATTTTGACTTGTTTAACACTTTTTTGGTTACTACATGATTCCATGTGTTATTTCATAGTTTGATGTCTTCACTATTATTCTACAATGTGGAAAATCGTAAAAAATTAAGAAAAAGCCTTGATTGAGTAGGTGTCAAAACTTTTGACTGGTACTGTACATATTTGTTCGTTCATGTTGTATTGTTTTTTAATGTAATGTAAATGCATTCAGAATATTTGGGAATGTGAACCCATTGTTATATTGTATTTGAATGAATACATAAATATTCTTTAAAAAAAGAGAAAAAAGTTAGCCCCATAAGACTGTTTCAATGGGCTATTGTTTGTCTACTTCCAGTATGCGATCATTGTGGTTCCTGTACCCAGTGTATGACACAGTTTGTCACCCAGTTCTCTGTTTACCTCTAGAGGCCTGCCAGCTTGTGGGTCTGCTAAGGACAGCTCCGACCCATATGTCTCGTTTATCCTTCTGCCGGACAAGAACAGGACCACCAAGAGAAAGACCATCACCAAGAAGAGAGACCTCAACCCAGAGTTTAACGAGAGGTGAGATGGGAGTTGAGACTAGAGAGAGGGAATGTGTAGGGACAGGAGATTAGAGACAGGAGGAGACACCAGCAGACTAGAGAGAGGGAATGTGTAGGGACAGGAGATTAGAGACAGGAGGAGACACCAGCAGACTAGAGAGAGGGAATGTGTAGGGACAGGAGATTAGAGACAGGAGGAGACACCAGCAGACTAGAGAGAGGGAATGTGTAGGGACAGGAGATTAGAGACAGGAGGAGACACCAGCAGACTAGAGAGAGGGAATGTGTAGGGACAGGAGGTTAGAGACAGGAGGAGACACCAGCAGACTAGAGAGAGGGAATGTGTAGGGACAGGAGGTTAGAGACAGGAGGAGACACCAGCAGACTAGAGAGAGGGAATGTGTAGGGACAGGAGATTAGAGACAGGAGGAGACACCAGCAGACTAGAGAGAGGGAATGTGTAGGGACAGGAGATTAGAGACAGGAGGAGACACCAGCAGACTAGAGAGAGGGAATGTGTAGGGACAGGAGATTAGAGACAGGAGGAGACACCAGCAGACTAGAGAGAGGGAATGTGTAAGGACAGGAGGTTTTGCAGACCATGTAACTCTGGGCCCTAGTTATACCATAGTTAGTTTTGTGTAATATTAATATCTGATACTGTTTGCTAGCTTTTTGTATGTCAAAAGTCCTAGCCCTATGTATCAAGCTATCAGCTATACAGTAGTTAGTTATGTGTTATTACTAGCTCTGACTTTGCTGATAGCTACTTTATTGAGGAAAAGGGTACTTACTATGACTGAGATATGTGCTTGTCCCACCTAGCTATCTTAAGACGAATGCACTAACTGTAAGACACTCTGGATAAGAGCGTCTCTAGATGACTAAAATGTGATAATACTATGTGTAGTAGTTATGTATAGTAATACTATGTGTAGTAGTTGTGTATAGTAATACTATGTGTAGTAGTTATGTATAGTAGTACTATGGGAACTAGTTGTGTAATACTATAGGTAATAGTAATGTGTAATAATACTATGTGTAATAGTTGTGTAAGAGGTGTGTAATAGTGGTGTGTAATAATACTATGGGTAATAGTAATGTGTAATAATACTATGGGTAATAGTAATGTGTAATGGTTCTGTGTAATAGTTATATGTAATAATACTATGGGTAATAGTAATGTGTAATAATACTATGGGTAATAGTAATGTGTAATAATACTATGGGTAATAGTAATGTGTAATAATACTACGGGTAATAGTAATGTGTAATAATACTATGGGTAGTAGTTATGTGTAATAATACTATGGGTGATAGTAATGTGTAATGGTTCTGTGTAATAGTTATATGTAATAATACTATGGGTAATAGTAATGTGTAATAATACTATGGGTAATAGTTATGTGTAATAATACTATGGGTAATAGTTATGTGTAATAATACTATGGGTAATAGTCATGTGTAATGGTTCTGTGTAATGGTTCTGTGTATAGTTATGTGTAATAATACTGTGTAATAGTTGTGTAATAATACTGTGTAATAGTTGTGTAATAATACTGTGTAATAGTTATGTGTAATAATACTGTGTAATAGTTATGTGTAATAATACTGTGTAATAGTTATGTGTAATAATACTGTGTAATAGTTATGTGTAATAATACTATGCATATAGTTATGTGTAATAATACTATGTATAATAGTTATGTGTAATAATACTATGTTAATAGTTATGTGTAATAATACTATGGGTAATAGTAATGTGTAATAATACTATGGGTAATAGTAATGTGTAATAATACTATGGGTAATAGTTATGTGTAATAATACTATGGGTAATAGTTATGTGTAATAATACTATGGGTAATAGTTATGTGTAATAATACTATGGGTAATAGTAATGTGTACTAATACTATGGGTAATAGTAATGTGTACTAATACTATGGGTAATAGTAATGTGTACTAATACTATGGGTAATAGTAATGTGTACTAATACTATGGGTAATAGTAATGTGTAGTAATACTATGGGTAATAGTAATGTGTAATAATACTATGGGTAATAGTAATGTGTAATAATACTATGTATACTAGTTATGTGTAATAATACTATGGGTAATAGTAATGTGTAATAATACTATGGGTAATAGTAATGTGTAATAATACTATGGGTAATAGTAATGTGTAGTAATACTATGGGTAATAGTAATGTGTAGTAATACTATGGGTAATAGTAATGTGTAGTAATACTATGGGTAATAGTAATGTGTAGTAATACTATGGGTAATAGTAATGTGTAGTAATACTATGGGCAATAGTAATGTGTAATAATACTATGGGCAATAGTAATGTGTAATAATACTATGGGTAATAGTAATGTGTAATAATACTATGGGTAATAGTAATGTGTAATAATACTATGGGTAATAGTAATGTGTACTAATACTATGGGTAATAGTAATGTGTACTAATACTATGGGTAATAGTTATGTGTAATAATACTATGGGTAATAGTTATGTGTAATAATACTATGGGTAATAGTAATGTGTAATAATACTATGGGTAATAGTTATGTGTAATAATACTATGGGTAATAGTTATGTGTAATAATACTATGGGTAATAGTTATGTGTAATACCGGTTATTTCATATATTCGTATCTGGCGTTGTATGTCTTATTATTTTGTGCAGGTTTGACTTTGACTTCACTCTGGAGGAGTGCATGCAGAGAAGACTTGACCTGACTGTCAAAAACAGCGTATCCTTCATGAGCAGGGAGAGAGAGCTCATTGGAAAGGTATTATTTGTGTAAAATCCTTAAATATACAGTACCAATCAAAAGTTTGGACACACCTACTCATTCAAGGGTTTTTCTGCATTGTACAATAATAGTGAAGACATCAAAACTATGAAATAACACATATGGAATCATGTAGTAACCAAAAAAGTGTTATATTATATATTGTAGAATCTTCCAAGTAGCCACCCTTTGCCTTGATGACGGCTTTGCACACTCTTGGCATTATCTCAACCAGCTTCACCTGGAATGTTTTTCCAACATTCTTGAAGGAGTTCCCACGTAGACTGAGCACTTGTTGGCTGCTTTTCCTTCACTCTGCGGTCCAACTGGCCCAAGCAAGTCTCTTCTTCTTATTGATGTCCTTTAGTAGTGGTTTCTTTGCAGCAATTCAACCACGAAGGCCTGATTCACACAGTCTCCTCTGAACAGTTGATGTTGAGATGTGTCTGTTACTTGAACTCTGTGAAGCATTTATTTGGGTTTAAATTTCTGAGGCTGGTAACTGTAATGAACTTATCCTCTGCAGCAGAGGTAACTCTGGGTCTTCCATTCCTGTGGCAGTCCTCATGAGAGCCAGTTTCATCATAGTGCTTGATGGTTTTTGTGACTGCACTTGAAGAAACCTTCAAAGTTCTTGAAATGTTCCAGATTGACTGACCTTCATGTCTTTAAGTAATGATGGACTGTTGTTTCTCTTTGCTTATTTGAGCTGTTCTTGCCATAATATGGACTTGGTCTTTTACCAAATAGGGCTACCTTCTGTATACCACCCTACCTTGTCACAGCACAACTGATTGGCTCAAACACATGAAGAAGGAAAGAATTTCCACAAAGTAACTTTTAACAAGGCACACCTGTTAATTGAAATGCATTCCAGAGTGTGCAAATCTGTCAACAAGGCAAAGGGTGGCCACTTTGAATAATCTCAAATATACAATCTATTTTGATTTGTTTAACACTTATTTTGGGTACTACATTATTCCATGTGTGTTATTGCATAGTTTTGATGTCTTCCCTGTTATTCTACAATGTAGAAAATTGTAAAAATAAAAACCTGGAATGAGTAGGCATGTCCCAACTTTTGCCTGGTACTGTATTTTCTCTAATTATTTATCCCATTTAATCCTTCTAATGTAATATGGACTTCTCCAAGTGAGGTGAACTGTTTTTGTCGTTCTGTTTAGTTACAGCTAGATCTTGACCAGGTAGACCTGGAGAATGGCGACACACAATGGTAAGTGACTTCCCATGTGCTACCTCTTCTAAATTTGTTCATAGTCATTCCACATTACTTTGATTGATAAGATCTCCTACTTTCTCAGGTACGATTTAGTAGAGGAGACCAATTAGATGAGAGGATGGCCACACTTTCCTGCAGTGCAATGGTACTTTTACTGTTGCTTCTTCTGTATGGTTTATTTTATATTTTTATTCAGCTAATGCACAATGGGACCACCACTGAAGAATCGCTTATATTACCTATCATCCCAACAATATCACAATTTATCTGTGAATTGAATAATTACAAATGATAGATTTGCTTCGTCTTATTACCTACCGTCTTAGGTAGGCTCTGTAAGAAAGAATTCCTAAATTCTAGAATTCCTAATTCGAGTCTGAAAAAGTGTTCTTTAGAATCTTTTGTCTGAGTAGATATTTGATATGAAGGCAACTATATCGCTCCTAAAGGAATCTATCTTGAAAAGCACAAAGTATTTTATCAACCCCATAGTTCAGAAAATGCAGCAAAAATTCGGAACATTTTAAACCTTCAGGTATTTTGAGTTGTTCTCATCACTTTAGTTCTTATTTACTACAAAAGTAATTGTTCTCAGAGGGTACTTTCTTACTTTGTTGCATTGTTTCATTTGTTTTATTGCAAAACTATATCAACCATCTTGAGATGAGTGTTAATTGAGACCAAGTCCCAACATACTGAGTAACGGGTACCGGTAGATATCATGATGAGGCTGCTGAAATGTTACCCTGTAGTTTCAGAGCGTTTATGTGCCATCATGGATGTTTACAATCCTAAAGTTATTACTTTTATCTTTGTTAAAAAAACTTTGATTTAATCAATGCTTTTGTTACAGTGTTTTTGTGTTTCTAATTGTGCCTTCTATATTCCAACACGGTGTCATTTCTGAGAAGATTGAGAATGTTTATGATCTACTGATTGCGTTCATTCTGTTCCGAATGAAGAAGTTTTGTATGTTTTATCAGATGTATTTAAAAGCTGATTTTATAATTCAGGAAAAGTGTTAGGAAATGACCCAGACATCACATTTGCCACTGAAAACACACTCTAGCTGTACAGTAATGCACAGTCTGAATCACTGTGCTTTTATTTGATAAAGAGAACATTATATGTGTAGAAGTTAAATATGTAGCTATATCATGAATGTGTATATTCACAATCCAAGACAGCATTGTGTCATATACAGTATGTTTGTGTGTAATTGAATGTATTTGTATGTTTGTTGTGCCAGTAGTGGCCTGAGTTCTGCAATACGTCAGTCAATCAGTCATGTTACAAGTTGTGTGTTACAAAACACAAAGTCTTAGACAAAATACACCCAAAGGGCCGGATTCCTAGACACATATGAAGCCTTTTCGTGGACTAAGAAGCATGTTCAATGGAGATTTAATGGAGAGTGCTGTTTAGTCCAGGACTGGACTTAATTTGTGTCCAGGTCACCTGCGAAAGAAGTGAGCTAATTTTGTGGCAGGGAAATGTTCTTCCCCCACTGTCATCTCACTGACAAGGCTTGAAACATTTATTAAAATACTTGAAAGTTTGTTGGCAAATTAAAAGAAAAAAGTATTAAACATGTTGTATAAGAGAGAGCGTAGAGAGAGAACAGCTTCTGCGCTTTCACACATGCATAACAATCGCCACATGTCTGTCGTCGCACTTTCATTAAACGTTTGCACATTCAAAATCCCAGTCTGTTGGTCTTCTTTATGCTGGGCGACAAAACAAATGTCAACTTTTTTAAATCTTCTGATAAATCAAGATGATCCCAATCTTCCCTCGTCCTGTACTCACCTCTTCTGACAGACATCGCCTTCGTACCAAATGACACCTTATTCCCCATATAACCATATACAGCACTACTATTGACCAGAGCCCTATGGGAATAGGGTGCCATTTGTAACGCAATAAATATCTCATTATAACATTAGCGGAAATATTGTATACCCCTTGTAGACTACACTGAAGACTTATTGGCGTCAAGCGATAAATACATTGTGTATGTGATGTATGCATATTGTTGGCGCTGTAGTCATGATTACTGAACTTCCATTGTCTAACCACCAGGTGGCAATAAAGTGCTGATACCAAATCTACCCATAGACCCTGCTACATATCTCAACTATAACAGATGTGAGTGAGAAGCAGAGAGAGAGAGAGCGTGATTGAAAAGCCAACGGATCAATAGAGAGGGCTTTCCTTTGAAGAAAGAGGCGGGGAAATGGCAGAAACCCTGCCTTCTGAGTGGAAGCAACATCGAAGAGTCTTCCAGTCAGGATCCCACAACGATAATGAATGGAAAGGCATCGTAGCCAAGAAAATTCAGCTCAGCAACTAAATAGCCTTGCTTTTGGTTGGATTATTATTGAAAGAAGAATTCACAGAAAGAAATGGAAATGGATTGGCCGGGTAAATCGGAGACCATTCTTTGGAACAGAAAACAATTGTATCCTCATTGTTGCTGTTGAGATGATGTTCCGTTTAGAGTAAATTACGTATTAGTGTTCTTTACAAATGCAAAAGTAGCAGTTATTTTTAATTGAGGCAGAATGAAACTGGTGCGGTGTAAAACTTTTGATTTAAACTGAAACGTTTGAAACAGAAGTGGCTGTGATTTGGAATAACGCACTGGTGCATTTTGGAGGAACAGAGTGAACTTTCCACTTTTGTAAAAACTCTGGAATAACGTCGTAAGAAGGAACTTAATTCATTTTACTTAAAGGATATATTACTTATTTTAACCATGGGGAATATTGAGAGTGTGGATGGACAGTCGGACAATATGAAGCATCATATAATGCCGTTGAAAGTGCCCATTCCTGACCAGTCGGAGTTGGAGGAGAGATTTGCTTTAGTTTTGGTAAGTGACTGTTGCCTCAGATAAATGTTTGAATTGGAATGGCTTCTGGGTTTGGTTTCCTGTGTTCCAGACTGTCACAGAGGGGCCATATCAAACTTCAAAAGCGCACAATTAACATAAAAAACATGAGGCTACCTACTGATCTGTCATGCTGACGTGATACAGTGCAGACCATTTATCATGAGTACAGACCATATTACCTACCATATGGTAGGCTTTAAGAGGATGTGTGACGTTTTCCTTTAAATTAGTGGCCTAAAGTTTATTTTGATTAGGTGAAACAGCTCACACAAGCAACACTTCTTTTTGAATTAAGATATTCCTTTTATCATATGGATCAGTTGTTTGGGTACCCCCAACAGGTCTCTAACATCAGTAACACAGGGAAAACAAGAAAATACAATGTATCTAACACAAATGGTTAATCAAGACAATATTTCTCAGGCTAGTGCACTGTGGTCTACAGTAAGACAGTGGATCTGTTTATATAGTCTCGTGTGTCCTTGTGGAAAGAAATAGGTCATTATAATAGTGAGCAAAACTAAACTATCCCACTTTTCCTTTATTCCGCTCTAATGATATAGTTGCTGATAGTGGTATTCTAAATTGGCAGACCCATTCTGTCCCACCCCCATCTGCTTTCTGTTTCTCCCCCTCTCGCTCCTGCGGTTCTTTTGTTTCCAAAAAGTCAGCTCGAGGCTTTGGGCTAATTTACTGAAGTCTAGTGCCTTGTGCAAGAATTGGCTCATTTTCAGAGTAACATTTCACTTTTATTATCAAACCTTTAATGACATGTATATGGCCCAAATTGTCGTTATGGAATTCCCTTTTTTGAATTTAAAATTTATGCACAGTCGCTTTCAGATCATTCGCTGACAGCTTCCAACAACAACATTTTCTGAATTCCCCTAAAACTCCCACACCCGTGAGATCGTACAAGAGAACCACCCAATCTCCTCTATTGCTCTGCTCACCATCTTCACATGGTTCACCATCCATCTTGGCATGGCCCACCATCTTGGCATGGCCCACCATCTTGGCATAACTCACCATCTTGGCATGGCTCACCATCTTGGCATGGCTCACCATCTTGCCATGGCTCACCATCTTGCCATGGCTCACCATCTTGCCATGGCTCACCATCTTGCCATGGCTCACCATCTTGGCCCATCTGCAGGCTTGAGTTGTGCTGGGGCTTTGTGATGCTGTGTAGCCTACACAATCAAAACACACTTTACCCATTCAGCGACACAGTTTAAGTGTCAAGTGTGTCTGTCATCCTAATGAACCCTAAAAAAGAAGTTGGTGGACATAGTTTTTATTGGAATGGAATACCTTGGATTCCAGAAGATAGTAGACACCCGGTGATGGATAGTATTGCACAATAATCCCTGTAATGTCAATTAGGAAATAGTGGGCTATATGCCTTCATTATGGTTGATAATATATTTAGAATGACTTTAACACATTTTAATCATAATAACATTTGTTATTGTGACAAACTCTCACCACCATTGGAATATTTTCCTACATAGCTGTGTCAATAGCATAGTTATGGGCAGTGGTTATGCAAATTATATCTTATTCTTACATTTGAAAGCAAAGTTCCTTATCATTCTTTCAAAACAAACTGTCCTCAAACCACATCTCTCCAAACCACCAATTTAAGAATCCAAACAAAAAAATACTAATTCTCTTCATTCCGCCATGAATCAAAGCATTGTTTCTGAGCCAGTATGGCTTCTGCTGACCATGTCAGTAAGTACTGTTAAACCTCTACAAATGTGTTTTCGCACAAGTGTTTGTCCAGTGTTTCCCGCTTATATGATCAACCTCACCACATCACACCACACCCAGCCTGAGTTTAGCGTCTGTGTGTGGACTTTACAGTAACATTATTGGCATGTCCCAGAAACACTGCAGCTGGTATGTTCTTGGTATGACGCTCTACTCTACTCTACTCTACTCTACTCTACTCTACTCTACCATGATACTCTTACAGCTAATTACTGAACCAATCAACATCTCTCCTGAGAATGCCTGTCTCTTTTATATACTGTACTCTGTAACTGTATCATTCCACCTATAGGGAGATGAATGTCTCTTCAAGACTCTCTGTTACACTATATACAGTGCATTCAGAAAGTATTCAGACCCCTTCACCTTTTCCACATTCGTTATCCTTTATGGGCTACGCGGGACGAATTCGTCCCACCTACGTAACAGCCACTTGAAGCCTGTGGCGCGATTTTCAAAACCTTAAAAATCCTATTACTTCAATTTCTCAAACATATGACTATTTTACAGCTATTTAAAGACAAGACTCTCGTTAATCTAACCACACTGTCCGATTTCAAAAAGGCTTTACAACGAAAGCAAAACATTAGATTATGTCAGCAGAGTACCAAGCCAGAAATAATCAGACACCCATTTTTCAAGCTAGCATATAATGTCACAAAAACCCAGAAGACAGCTAAATGCAACACTAACCTTTGATGATCTTCATCAGATGACAACCCTAGGACATTATGTTATACAATAATGCATGTTTTGTTCAATCAAGTTCATATTTATATCAAAAACCCGCTTTTTACATTAGCATGTGACGTTCAGAACTAGCATACCCCCCGCAAACTTCCGGGGAATTCGCTAACATTTTACTAAATTACTCACGACAAACGTTCACAAAAAGCATAATTATTTTAAGAATTATAGATACAGACCTCCTCAATGCACTCTATGTCCGATTTTAAAATAGCTTTTTGGTGAAAGCACATTTTGCAATATTCTAAGTACATAGCCCAGGCATCACGGGCTAGCTATTTAGACACCCGGCAAGTTTAGCACTCACCATAATCATATTTACTATTATAAAAGTTTGATTACCTTTTATTGTCTTCGTCAGAATGCACTCCCAGGACTGCTACTTCAATAACAAATGTTGGTTTGGTCCAAAATAATCCATCGTTATATCCGAATAGCGGCGTTTTGTTCGTGCGTTCCAGACACTATCCGAAATGGTAAAGAAGGGTCGTGCGCATGGCGCAATTCGTGACAAAAAAATTCTAAATATTCCATTACCGTACTTCGAAGCATGTCAACCGCTGTTTAAAATCAATTTTTATGCCATTTTTCTCGTAGAAAAGCGATAATATTCCGACCGGGAATCTCCTTTTCGGCAAACAGAGGAAAAAACACAAAGACGGGGGCGGTCAGGTCACGCGCCTAAGCCCAGAGTCCCTTGATCGGCCACTTGAGAAAGGCGATAATGTGTTTCAGCCTGGGGCTGGGATGACGACATTCAGGTTTTTCCCGGGCTCTGAGCGCCTATGGACGACGTAGGAAGTGTCACGTTAGAGCAGAGATCCTTAGTAAAAGATAGAGATGGCAAAGAAGTTCCAGAAATGGTCAGACAGGCCACTTCCTGTAAAGGAATCTCTCAGGTTTTGACCTGCCATTTGAGTTCTGTTATACTCACAGACACCATTCAAACAGTTTTAGAAACTTTAGGGTGTTTTCCATCCATATGTAATAAGTATATGCATATTCTAGTTACTGGGTAGGAGTGGTAACCAGATTAAATCGGGTACGTTTTTTATCCAGCCGTGTCAATACTGCCCCCTAGCCCTAACAGGTTATGTTACAGCCTTATTCTAAAATGGATTAAGTCGTTTTCCCCCCTCATCAATCTACACACAATACCCCATAATGACAAAGCAAAAACATGTTTTTATACAGTACCAGTCAAAAGTTTAGACACACCGAATCATTCAGTTTTTTTCCTTTATTTTTACTATTTTCTACATTGTAGAATAATAGTGAAGACATCACAACAATTAAATAACACATATGGAATCATGTAGTAACCAAAAAAGTGTTAAACAAATCAAAATCTATTTTATATTGTAGATTCTTCAAAGTAGCCACCCTTTGCCTTGAGGACAGCTTTGCACACTCTTGGGATTCGGCTGTGACGTAACAAGATGTGGAAAAAGTCAAGGGGTCTGAATACTTTCCATAGGCACTGTATACTATGCAGCCTCTACTACAGTCTGTGAGTAGTGTAGTAGAGGCTGCATAGTATGCGTAATGATAACTTGGCTATATACATGGGGTACCAGTACTGGGTGTGCAGGGGTACGAGGTCATTGAGGTACATAGAGTATGTACAGTACCAGTCAACATTTTGGACACATCTACTCATTCCAGGGTTTTTCTTTATTTTACTATTTTCTACATTGTAGAAAACTATGAAATAACACATATGGAATCATGTAGAAACCAAAAAAGTGTTAAACAAATCAAAATATATTTTATATTTGAGATTCTTCAAAGTAGCCACCCTTTGCCTTGATGACAGCTTTAGCAGTCTTATGGCTTGGGGGTAGAAGCTGTTCAGGTTCCTGTTGGCTCCAGATTTGCCTTGCGTTGGTACCGCTTGCCGTGCGGTAGCAGAGACTACAGTCTAGTCTTTGACAATTTTTAGAGCCTTCCTCTGACACCGCCTGGTATAGAGGTCCAGTGATGTTCTGGGCCGTACGCACTGCTCTCTGTAGTGCCTTTCGGTCAGATGCCAAGCAGTTGCCGTACCAAGGTGTGATGCAACCAGTCAAGATGCTCTCAGGTGCAGCTGTAGATCTTTTTGAGGATCTGAAGACCCATGCCAAATCTTTTTAGCCTCCGGAAGGGGAAGAGGCATTGCTGTGCCCTCTTCATGACTGTGTTGGTTTGTGTGGACCTTGATAGATCCTTAGTGATGTGAACAAGCTCTCGACCCGCTCCACTACAGCCCCGTCGATGTGAATGGGGCCGGGTTCGGCCCTCCGTTTCCTGTAGTCCACTATCAGCTCCTTTGTTTTGCTGACGTTAAAGGAGAGGTTGTTGTCCTGGCACCACACTGCCAGGTCTCTGACCTCCTCCCTGTAGGATTTCTCATTGTTGTTGGTGATCAGGCCTACCACCGTCGTCTATACAAATATCCCACTTTTAATGACTTTTCCCTGCTTTTCTATGTTATCCCCATCGCATCCCTGCACTTGTTGACTGCTGTGCTGAAGTCTCAGCTCCCAGCTATTATGACAAACTATTATATCAAATACCCAAATATTTCACATCATCACCCCACATAGAGGACTGCCTGCAGGAGCCAGTGGGGGGTAATCAAAGGCCAAGCTCAGCTAGAAGCTGTTCTCACTTAGGCATGGCTGGTGGGGGTCATGCAGAAACAGTTAGAAGCAGTTGCTTTTAGACATATTTTCCAGAGGGCAAAGCACTGCAGCAGGGGGCATGTTATGTGTCCTCTCATGGCCTTTGGTTAGAAACTTGAGTTCTTAAAGGGAAATTCCACGGTAACAGAATTATGCTTTGACTCAGTTTCTTTCACATTAAAATGTATGCCAAACAAAAACCATTGATTTCAAAGTTTAACAAACCATACAACTCTATGCACAAGGACTATCTTTAACAATTTCCACTGAACATTTTACAAAAAGTAATTTAGTAGAAGAATTGTGCAGGTGCAAACAGTGGTAACGGAATTACAGTAAAATCTACCTCCGTTTTTTTATGCGACCACATTCTCCAAAAACGCTGTTAAATATCTACTCCGAATTAAGATTAAAAGATGTCATATTTTTTTTATTGTTGAACTGCAATAAGTGAAGTGGATTTACACCCGGTAACGGAATTCCATCATGGGTCCCTGATCTGTACTACACAGAAACACATAATTATAGATATGAATTTCCATCTCCTCATGTTTCACAAGTTTGGACATCACAGAGCAGCACAGCAGAGCAGAGTAGGATAGAGTGCAGTAGAGCACAGTACAGTACAGTGAAGTAGAGTGTCGTTCAATACAGTAGAGTACAGTATAATATACTGGACTGTACTCTACTTTTCTTTACTGTATTGTAATTTACTGTACTGTATTGCATTCTACTGTACTGTATTGTATTGTACAGTACTCTACTGTGCTCTACTCACTGTACTGTACTCAATACTGTATTGTACTCTACTCACTGTACTGTACTCAGTACTGTATTGTACTCTACTCACTGTACTGTACTCAGTACTGTATTGTACTCTACTCACTGTACTGTACTCAGTACTGCATTGTATTGTACTCTACTCACTGTACTGTACTCAGTATTGTATTGTACTCTACTCACTGTACTGTTCTCAGTACTGTATTGTGATGTACTCAGTACTGTATTGTATTGTACTCTACTCACTGTACTGTACTCAGTATTGTACTCTACTCACTGTACTGTACTCAGTATTGTATTGTACTCTACTCTGCACTACTCGCTGTATTGTAATGTGCCATCCAAACTTGTGAAACATACGTCTATGACAGTTTGTCACAAGAGACTAAGTGATATGTAACAGGTTGAATTGGATAACACATGGACAAATACACCAATAATAGATAGATAGTTTATTATTATCTACTACTGTCGTAACTTGAAGGATAGCTTTTCATCCTCCCTGTCATCACCACAAGACACTTCCTTGACTTTGTGTCTCGTTGCGAGACAGACAACATGTTTTAGTGCTGTTATGGTTACAGTGGTCTGTGCGGGCTGCTACCTCTGTTGAGGAGGTAAAGAGACTTCAAAGCTTTAGGTTGTCAGGAAGAGAGGGAGACGCGCACACACACACACATGCACACACTCACACACACACTCGCACACACACACACACACACACACACACACACACACACACACACACACACACACATATACAAACACACCATCTTGAAGTTGGAGGTAGTCAGGAAGAGAGGGTCATGGCTTGGCTAGCTGGCCATGATTAGAGTTCAGATCACACCAGGGGTTTTCTTCCCAGAGGGAATGGGACTATACTCTAAAAACAATCTCACTCTGTTTGATACAATAGATGAGGGAAAACATTTATAGTCTTCATAAGATGGGGGAAAATGTTTCTATTGGTCATAAGATGGGGGAAAATGTTTCTATTGGTCATAAGATGGGGGAAAATGTTTCTATTGGTCATAAAATGGGGGGAAACGTTTCTATTGGTCATAAGATGGGGGAAAAGGTTTCTATTGGTCATAAAATGGGGGAAAACATTTATATTGGTCATAAGATGGGGGAAAACGTTTCTATTGGTCATAAGATGGGGGGAAACATTTCTATTGGTCATAAGATGGGGGAAAATGTTTCTATTGGTCATAAGATGGGGGGAAACATTTCTATTGGTCATAAGGTGGGGTAAAACATTTCTATTGGTCATAAGATGGGGTAAAACGTTTCTATTGGTCATATTTTCATTGAATAAAAAATTGTCTCAATTTTGTTACAAGATGAATGGTAGAATTTTCTAAGGAAATAAACAAATCAGCATAAGAGCTATTTCATAACTGTTTTCCATAAATGGTATTTAATAACTGTTTTCCATAAATGGTATTTAATAACTGTTTTCCATAAATGGTATTTAATAACTGTTTTCCATAAATTGAATATTCTCATCACATTCTTCCATCTTCTCCCAGTGTGTTTCCGGTGTGTACGGATGTGTGTGTGTGTGTGTGTGTGTACTAAGGATGAGCGTATGTGTCTGTATCTGGTGGGGCAGCGTCCTCCTCTCAGACAGAGATAGGCAGCTCCCAGACATCCCTTGGCCTTTGGAATGGCAGCAGCACATTATGATGTAATGAGGGCAGACTGTGCCAGTGCAGTAATATCTATCCATCCACGGGCTAATGACTTTAGCAGAATCACTCATCTGTGGATGGGAGAGGAATTGAAGGAGGTTCTGAGTGGAGAGGATGGGGGGAGGGGGGTAGGAGGAGGATGGGGTGGGATGAGACCCCTGGGTTAAATTAGACTACTTTATGTGGTCAGATAATAAAATGGTTGGGTCAAGTCTAACCAGGAGCATGTGTTAAAGGCATCTCCTCTCTTCTCTCTTGTTCAGTCTCTCTCCTTCCTTCCTTCCTTCCCTCCTTCCTTCTCTCTCTCTCTCTCTCTCTCTCTGAGTCCTAGCTCTGTTTTTCTTCTGTGGCTGGAAACAGCTGCCTGCCTAGCATTTGTTCTCCCTCTCTTTACAGGGGTTTCGACTGTGAAGCATATGGTAAGCTTTATTAGCTAACCTTCTCCATATGACTTTCTCCTTGGTGTTGGTGGTGCTGCTTTCAAAGTGCCACCACACCACTGCTCTGTGTGTGTGTGTGTAACGTTTGTCTCTGTGTGTTTGCCCCCGCACCACTCCCCTCCACAGCTGGATTCCTGTGGTCAAGTCTGGGCTGGGGCAACAGAACAACTCAGCCAGGCTCAACTAGGCTCATAGAGAGAGCAGAGGGAAAACTCTCTTTGAACTAGCTGCCTGGCACTGTGCTGTCTACTGCTGCCCTGCACTGACATTACCAACGGGCGAGAACAGCTCACACACATCTTTAGAAGACACTGGGATTATTTGATCTACTTAATTGCGTTGGTTGGAGTCCATCCTAACAGATTTGTCAGAGACTTTGTCCCAAATGGCACTCCATTGGGCTCTGGTCATAAGTAGGACCCTACTGTATATAGGGAACAGGGTGCACTTTGGGACATAACCAGAGTGTTGCAGAGAGTTGCACCATACTCTGAGGTTTGATTATGGTACAGGCAAGTCCCTCTGGTTTGCATGAGCTCATGGATATTCCTGTGGAATGAGTTGGAGGAAGGAAATGAGGGTTAGTGAATCACAGTGAATCATAGTCAAGTGAACCATAGTGAACCACAGTGAATCATAGTCTAGTGAACCATAGTGAAGTGGACCATAGTGAACCATAGTGAAGTGAAATGAGACAGAATGTGCTGACAAAGTGACTCCTTCATCCCTCCTCTGACATCAGCAGTAGACAGAGAGATAGAAATAGAAGTAGAAATGATCCATGACTGGACTGCTAAATTACTGGTCTGGGGTGCTTTACCCATTCTACTTATTCTGTTTCTATGGTCAGAAAGCACTAAAACGACCTGGAGGGAGTCGGTCAGGAGGGTGTGTGTGTGTGTGTGTGTGTGTGTGTGTGTGTGTGTGTGTGTGTGTGTGTGTGTGTGTGTGTTTGATAGATGCCACTCAGCTGAAACTAAAGGATTCAAGCTGTGTGCAGCGTTTGTGGGACATTACATTTAAATAATTTTCCTTTGTTTGGTGGAAGCTGCATTTTACACTCTTAGAAAAAATGGTTCCAAAAGGGTTCTTCAGCTGTCCCCATAGGAGAACCCTTTTTGGTTCCAGGTAGAACCCTTTTTGGTTTCAGGTAGAACCCTTTTGGGTTCCATGTAGAACCCTCCCTCAGGCTATAGCTAGTCCCTATTATGGGCTAGTCTTTATGGGCCTGGGCCTAAAGGTTTTTAGTGCTTTTCTTAGCAGAGCAGTTATTTAGAAAAGCCCAGGTCAAGTTGAAGAGCATGACTGAACACATACAGCATGTCTCTACACACATGGAACGTCAAGGACTCTGGAAGGGTTCTTCATGTGACCCACCTGACTGAAAAAGGATTCTTCCATTCCATTCTTCAGTTCCGTTCTTTTAAGGCAGCCATTCAACTGACCACCTTGATAGTATTGTTGAAGAGTACTCATGACTTCAACTTCAATGGTCTTGTCTGGAGGCTTGACTCAAACATTGTTCTCTCCACAGAACTTTGGGATATGAAGTTGACTGAGTCTATGAATGAGTATACATAGTGTGTTGTACAATAAGCCATTTTGTATGACCTTTAATGTTGTTCACATAGCCAAGTGTTGTTAATGTATGAGGGAGTGTGCAGGACTATATTTATGCATGTGTTAGTGGGCTGCATGCTGCTCCCTCTAGTTCAACTGCAGTGAGCCCCTAGCCTCTCCTCTCTAGGTTGAAGAGCTGCAGTGAGCCCCTAGCCTCTCCTCTCTAGGTTGAAGAGCTGCAGTGAGCCCCTAGCCTCTCCTCTCTAGGTTGAAGAGCTGCAGTGAGCGCCTAGCCTCTCCTCTCTAGGTTGAAGAGCTGCAGTGAGCCCCTAGCCTCTCCTCTCTAGGTTGAAGAGCTGCAGTGAGCCCCTAGCCTCTCCTCTCTAGGTTGAAGAGCTGCAGTGAGCCCCTAGCCTCTCCTCTCTAGGTTGAAGAGCTGCAGTGAGCCCCTAGCCTCTCCTCTCTAGGTTGAAGAGCTGCAGTGAGCCCCTAGCCTCTCCTCTCTAGGTTGAAGAGCTGCAGTGAGCCCCTAGCCTCTCCTCTCTAGGTTGAAGAGCTGCAGTGAGCCCCTAGCCTCTCCTCTCTAGGTTGAAGAGCTGCAGTGAGCCCCTAGCCTCTCCTCTCTAGGTTGAAGAGCTGCAGTGAGCCCCTAGCCTCTCCTCTCTAGGTTGAAGAGCTGCAGTGAGCCCCTAGCCTCTCCTCTCTAGGTTGAAGAGCTGCAGTGAGCCCCTAGCCTCTCCTCTCTAGGTTGAAGAGAACTGGTTTCCTCCTCAATACAATGGGGACTCTGTCAGTTGAGTTGTTTTAAACAGGGGGCTTGATCCCCTAGTGCCTTTTGTGCTACTCCTATAAGTTATTAAACTCACAGGGGTGGATCCCAAAGCTCACAGGGACGGATCCCTAAACTCACAGGGACGGATCCCTAAACTCACAGGGACGGATCCCAAAGCTCACAGGGACGGATCCCAAAGCTCACAGGGACGGATCCCAAAGCTCACAGGGACGGATCCCAAAGCTCACAGGGACGGATCCCAAAGCTCACAGGGACGGATCCCTAAACTCACAGGGACGGATCCCTAAACTCACAGGGACGGATCCCTAAACTCACAGGGACAGATCCCGAAGCTCACAGGGACGGATCCCGAAGCTCACAGGGACGGATCTCGAAGCTCACAGGGACGGATCCCTAAACTCACAGGGACGGATCCCAAAGCTCACAGGGACGGATCTCGAAGCTCACAGGGACGGATCCCTAAACTCACGATATAATGATATAATGTATGCGTCCAAAATGGCACAGTATTCCCTAAGTAGTGCACTACTTTTTACAGGGTCCATTGGGCTCTGGTCAAAAGTGGGGCACTATGTAGGGAATAGGGTGCCATTGGGGATTTAGCGCATAAATCAGAAACCAGCTTGGTGATATAATCATTTTACCAACTGAGAAAACTGTCTTGGTGTATTTATTTTATTTTACCTTTATTTAACTAGGCAAGTCAGTTAAGAACAAATTCTTATTTTCAATGACGGCCTAGGAACAGTGGGTTAACTGCCTGTTCAGGGGCAGAATAACAGATTTGTACCTTGTCAGCTCAGGCATTTGAACTTGCAACCTTGCGGTTACTAGTCCAACACTCTAACCACTAGGCTACCTGCTGCCCCCATCCTGTATGTGTTCACTAGTGTTATAGTCATTTAGCACTCATTTTTGTTTGGACCTTGTGTAAGATATTTCATCACCCCCTCTATGTCTCTCCATCTCAATCCTAGGGTTGTGGGCTACTTCTGCTTTTTCAATGTATTTTGAGAGAGTGTTAAGGGTTTCCCAGGCAGGCAGCAGTGAATGACGCTCAGAGTGGGTGGTTAGGAAACATGGGAAATGTCTTCTTGTTGACAGACATGTGACCAGACGTAGGCCTAGGTTCAATCATGTCAAGCGTTAACCGGCGATAGCCGTGCTGCAGAGCTGATGTTTTGGCGCTGTCAGAGGGTTAACTACGTTGGAGATGTCAAATCGGTAAGAAGTTGCTCTTGATCATTATCACAAAGCCACACCTGTTCCACTCCTGTTAGAAGTTCAGAATGAGAAAGTGTAGGCATTATATAAATAATTACACATTAAATGAAATAATGAAGGTTTCTATCATCCTAATGGAGTTGTAGATTACATCTCACATTCCAGGGTTCCAACTTGTAAACAAGGTTGCATGGAATTGCTGGCTGCTGGTTTTCTGTTAATGCGACTCCGTGCAGCCAATGGCAATGTCCGCTTTAGGTATAATGTCGGGAGCCGCTTGTGGATTTGACAGTAGTTCCACCTCCAACACCGCCAAAACAACAGCTATGCGAATGTCTACTAAAGTGGATCTGAAAGAATAGAGCCCTGAGACTTTGTCCCAAATGGCACCCTATTCCCTACATAGTGCAGTACTTTTGCCCAGGGCCCATTGTGTAGTGTGTTATATAGGGAATAGAGTGCCATTGGGGATGCACACTGTGTATGTCAGGGCTCTTCAACCCTGTTCCTGGAGAGCTACCGTCCTGTAGGTTTTCACTCCAACCCTGTTCCTGGAGAGCTACCGTCCTGTAGGCTTTCACTCCAACCCTGTTCCTGGAGAGATACCCTCCTGTAGGTTTTCACTCCAACCCTGTTCCTGGAGAGATACCCTCCTGTAGGTTTTAACTCCAACCCAGTTCCTGGAGAGATACCGTCCTGTAGGTTTTCACTCCAATCCTGTTCCTGGAGAGATACCCTCCTGTAGGCTTTCACTCCAACCCTGTTCCTGGAGAGATACCCTCCTGTAGGTTTTAACTCCAACCCAGTTCCTGGAGAGATACCGTCCTGTAGGTTTTCACTCCAATCCTGTTCCTGGAGAGATACCCTCCTGTAGGTTTTCACTCCAACCCTGTTCCTGGAGAGATACCCTCCTGTAGGTTTAAACACCAACCCTGTTCCTAGAGAGATACCGTCCTGTAGGTTTTCACTCCAATCCTGTTCCTGGAGAGATACCCTCCTGTAGGTTTTAACTCCAACCCTGTTCCTGGAGAGATACCCTCCTGTAGGTTTTCACTCCAACCCTGTTCCTGGAGAGATACCCTCCTGTAGGTTTTCCCTCCAACCCTGTTCCTGGAGAGCTACCATCCTGTAGGTTTTCACTCCAACCCTGTTCCTGGAGAGATACCCTCCTGTAGGTTTTCACTCCAACCCTGTTCCTGGAGAGATACCCTCCTGTAGGTTTTCACTCCAACCCTGTTCCTCGAGAGCTACCCTCCTGTAGGTTTTCACTCCAACCCTGTTCCTGGAGAGCTACCGTCCTGTAGGTTTTCACTCCAACTCTGTTCCTGGAGAGCTACCGTCCTGTAGGTTTTCACTCCAACCCTAATGTAGCACACCTGATTCTAATAATTAGCTGGTTGATAAACTGAACCAGGTTAGTTACAACTGTGGTTGGAGCAAAAACCTACAGGAGGGTAGCTCTCCAGGAACAGGGTTGGAGAATGTAATATTTATACACAGTCATTTCCACACACGGTCTAGACTTCTCATTCCTTTACTGACCATTTAAGACTTGCACACATCCCACTGAATGTGGATCTAGCATTCGTCTGATGATCGTTCAGTGTGTTTTATGGACCACACGCTATAGTTGTCTGACTGCCGACATTTTTCACATTCTACATGTAAAATCGTTGCACACTCGGTGCTCAAATTACGTTCAGAGGTGCTAAGTACTCTGGGTCAGCAAACGCTATTGATGTATCTGAGCCTTTAGTTTCCAGTAATTCATGTTGGAAATATTTTCTTTCTCAGTTTTAGTTGACTTTCCCTCAAACGACCAGCCCCTGAAAAAGACATGAGTCTTGGGGTTGGGGATAGTGTGGCTACATGTGTTATCTTTAAAGTAATCAATCAATCAATCAGATGTATTTATAAAGCCCTTTTTAGGTCAGCAGATGTCACAAAGTGCTATACAGAAACCCAGCCTAAACACCAAACAGCAAGCAATGCAGATGTAGAATCCCGGTGGCTAAGAAAAACTCCTAGGTTCCTAGAAAGGCAGGAACCTAGGAAGAAACCTAGAGAGGAACCGGGCTCTGAAGGGTGGCCAGTCATCTTCTGGCTGTGCCGGTGGAGATTATAACAGAACACGGCTCGATTGTTCTTCGAGATGTTCAAACGTTCATAGATGACCAGCATGGTCAAATAATAATCACAGTGGTTGAAGAGGGGGCAACAGGTCAGCACATCAGAAGTAAATGTCAGTTGGCTTTTCATAGCTGATCATTCAGAGGTCGAGACAGCAGGTGCAGTAGAGAGAGAGGTAGAGAGGGAGCGAGGTAGAGAGGGAGAGGGTCAAAACAGCAGGTCCGGGACAAGGTAGCACGTCCGGTGAACAGGTCAGGTTTCCATAGCCGCAGGCAGAACAGTTCAAACTGGAGCAGCAGCACAACCTGGTGGACTGGGGACAGCCAGGAGTCATCAAGCCAGGCAGTCCTGATGCATGGTTCTAGGGCTCAGGTCCTCTGGGAGGCGAGACAGAGAGAGAGAGAGATGGGAGAAATAGAGGGAGCATGCTTAAGATCACACAGGACACCAGATATAACAGACTGACCCTAGCCACCCGGGACATAGACTATTGCGGCATAGATACTGGGGACTGAGACGGGGGGTTGGGGGACACTGTGGCCCAGTCCGATGATACCCCCAGACAGGGCCAACCAGGCCAGATATAAGCCCACCCACTTTTCCGCTCAGTACCTTTTCCATTCAGTAATGTGGTTTTGTAAATTTGATTTGATTTTAAGCTTAGTTATAGTAATGTAAATAAATTATAGTCCTTAAATCCACATATGGGTGAAATTCCAGTGCCCTTAGTTCCAGAGGGACCGTTCTGCTGGTTCTGTTGTGTTTCCCCTCCAGGCTCCAGCAGATCTCTAGCTAACACTCTGACTGACTGGGAAGGCGGCCATGACCTGACCTACTGAGACATTAATCTACCTGCATTCCTGGCGTACCATGCGTCTATCCTCTGGTCCGAGGCGTCCCCGTCTCTGCCTGGCCGGCCGGCCAGAGGACACAAACAGGACGTCCGCTGTTATGCTGGAATGAATGAATACATGATTCATCAGCATTTTGTTATGGCCATTTTGTTTATGTTTCACCTCATAAACATTTTCATTCCTCTGTTTCCAATGTTAAAACGTATTCCCGGTCAGTTAGCTAGGAGCCGTGTGTTGTCAGGTGGGGGCATGCTAGGACATTGTTGTGTGATAAAGTCATTGATATATTTTGGCCATTCACAACAATCGCCTGCTGTTGAAAGAACTCTAGGATGTGTGGTGAACAGTGAGTGACCCAGCAGGCAAAACGGAATGAAATGACCTCGATACAACCAGTTGGATGTAACCTGGTTAGAATTATATCATTTCAACCAGTTGGATGTAACCTGGTTAGAATTATATCATTTCAACCAGTTGGATGTAACCTGGTTAGAATTATATCATTTCAACCAGTTGGATGTAACCTGGTTAGAATTATATCATTTCAACCAGTTGGATGTAACCTGGTTAGAATTATATCATTTCAACCAGTTGGATGTAACCTGGTTAGAATTATATCATTTCAACCAGTTGGATGTTACCTGGTTAGAATTACATCATTTCAACCAGTTGGATGTTACCTGGTTAGAATTACATCATTTCAACCAGTTGGATGTTACCTGGTTAGAATTATATCATTTCAACCAGTTGGATGTAACCTGGTTAGAATTATATCATTTCAACCAGTTGGATGTAACCTGGTTAGAATTATATCATTTCAACCAGTTGGATGTAACCTGGTTAGAATTATATCATTTCAACCAGTTGGATGTAACCTGGTTAGAATTATATCATTTCAACCAGTTTTGCCCACTTGGAAATGCCACCACCATGCTTTAGATTCATGTTGAAGGTTTGCAAATCTGTCTCCTACATAGTGACTCCGGGCCCCGACATGGCTGTTTATCTCCCAGTGACTCCTACCCTGCTGATAACAAGCCTGCCCTGCTGATAACAAGCCTGCCCTGCTGATAACAAGTCTGCCCTGCTGATAACAAGTCTGCCCTGCTGATAACAAGCCTACCCTGCTGATAACAAGCCTGCCCTGCTGATAACAAGCCTGCCCTGCTGATAACAAGTCTGCCCTGCTGATAACAAGCCTACCCTGCTGATAACACGCCTACCCTGCTGATAACACGCCTGCCCTGCTGATAACAAGCCTGCCCTGCTGATAACAAGCCTATCCTGCTGATAACAAGCCTGCCCTGCTGATAACACGCCTGCCCTGCTGATAACACGCCTGCCCTGCTGATAACAAGCCTACCCTGCTGATAACAAGACTGCCCTGCTGATAACACGCCTGCCCTGCTGATAACAAGCCTACCCTGCTGATAACAAGCCTGCCCTGCTGATAACAAGCCTGCCCTGCTGATAACAAGCCTGCCCTGCTGATAACACGCCTACCCTGCTGATAACAAGCCTACCCTGCTGATAACACGCCTACCCTGCTGATAACACGCCTGCCCTGCTGATAACACGCCTACCCTGCTGATAACACGCCTGCCCTGCTGATAACACGCCTACCCTGCTGATAACAAGCCTGCCCTGCTGATAACAAGCCTGCCCTGCTGATAACAAGCCTACCCTGCTGATAACAAGCCTGCCCTGCTGATAACACGCCTACCCTGCTGATAACAAGCCTGCCCTGCTGATAACAAGCCTGCCCTGCTGATAACACGCCTACCCTGCTGATAACAAGCCTACCCTGCTGATAACACGCCTGCCCTGCTGATAACACGCCTACCCTGCTGATAACAAGCCTACCCTGGCTTCATAGAACCCTATGAGGATAATTATCTTGAAACTCAACTCAGCAGGACTCAACAGGCTATCAGCGGCATAGATCATTCTCATGTCCCATTGGAGGAAAAATAAATACATAAAATGACACTAACATATAGTTTGAGGTGCAGCGATCGCTCAGTTATTGGTTGTTGTTTTCTTCTGAAATGTTTTTTGGGCATCACTCTCTTTATGTCGGCATGATGTGTGTCTCAGACCGGCAATGGAATGTCTAGACTTTGCGTCTTTGGGTCTCCATTAGCAAGCAGCAGCTGGTAGAGAACTTATTCAGAGGTCTGAGAGCCAGAAGGCCCAGGGGAGATGAGGGGGTTTTCAGGCCAGGCTTTCAGACCTGGGTTCAAAAACTATTTCAAATCATTTCAAATACTATTATCTGTGCTGGATTGAGCTTGGCTGTTGCAATGGAACCAATAGAACAGTCCTGAAGGTGTAAACCCCACCCACCTGACACTCCAGACAAGCTGAAGCACACTCTTGAAGTGAGTATTTAAACCCAGGTCTGTAGGCTTCAGAGGGGATAGTGGGGGGCTGCACTGTGTGTGTGTGTGTGTGTTGGGTGGCCGCACTGTGTGTGTGTCTGTGTGTTGGGGGGCTGCACTGTGTGTGTGTCTGTGTGTTGGGGGGCTGCACTGTGTGTGTGTCTGTGTGTTGGGAGGCTGCACTGTGTGTGTGTGTCTGTGTGTTGGGGGGCTGCACTGTGTGGTGTCTGTGTTGGGGGGCTGCACTGTGTCTGTGTGTTGGGGGGCTGCACTGTGTGTGTCTGTGTGTTTGGGGGCTGCACTGCACTGTGTGTGTGTGTGTTGGGGGGCTGCACTGTGTGTGTGTTTGTGTGTTTGGGGGCTGCACTGCACTGTGTGTGTGTCTGTGTGTTGGGGGGCTGCACTGCACTGTATGTGTGTCTGTGTGTTTGGGGGCTGCACTGCACTGTGTGTCTGTGTTGGGGGGCTGCGCTGCACTGCACTGTGTGTGTGTGTTGGGGGCTGCACTGCACTGTGTGTTTGTTGGGGGGCTGCACTGCACTGTGTGTGTGTGTGTGTGTGTGTGTTGGGGGGCAGCACAGCACTGTGTGTGTGTGTTGGGGGCTGCACTGCACTGTGTGTGTTTGTTGGGGGGCTGCACTGCAGTGTGTGTCTGTGTTGGGGGGCTGCACTGCACTGTGTGTGTGTGTGTGTAGCAGGTAGCCCTGGCCCCTGGACTGCATGGTAGACAGAGAGGAGAGCAGAGCTGGCTGTAGGGCAGACTCCACAGCTGGAAAGCCTGTTGCTACCACATCATGATGGTGTCATGGGGATTTGAAACCCTCTGATTTGTTTTTTTATGCTTTTCAGGCTAACAATTCAGCTATTATGTTGCTTAGTAGCATGCATTCATTTTCTGTAGAGCAGCAGATCATTGTCATAACATTCATTCTACTTGATACTAACTGTTTAAACATTAAATGTTATATACAACATATTAAATACATTTTTTCATTACTTTTTTACTTCAAGTTACTTTGTGTTTTGAGTACAGATAAGTACTCTCATTAGTTGTCATTACTGGAAGTTGTTTGGGACAATGGGATTGGAAAAAAATGTGTTGTCCTGGTGGTTCAGAGATTCCACAAGTCATGAATGTGGTTCTGTCATTTAGCTTAGCATGTAAATGAAGCCCATCGTTAGTGCAGGGTGCTTCTGTAAACAAGAACCAGCAGGGGGGAGAGATAGGGTTCTATGTCACCCTGCGCATACTCCTTCCCCAATACTCACCCTCTTTCTCCCACTCTCCTCTCTCTTTTCATCCTTTCTTCTCCACACACTCCCCTCTCACTCAGATCCCCTGTTTTTCTCTCTAATTCTCTCTACCCCTTTTCTCTCTCTCTCTCAATTCAATTTAATTCAAGGGGCTTTATTGGCATGGGAAAGATATGTTAACATTGCCAAAGCAAGTGAGGTAGATAATATACAAAAGTAAAATAAACAATAAAAATGAACAGTAAACATTACACTCACAGAAGTTTCAAAAGGATAAAGACATTACAAATGTCAGATTATGTATATATACAGTGTTGTAACGATGTACTACCTACATGTACAGTACCAGTCAAAGGTTTGGACACATCTACTCATTCAAGGGTTTTTCTTTATTTTTACTATTTTCTACATTGTAGAATAATAGTGAAGACATCAAAACTAAGAAATAACACATATGGAATCATGTAGTAACTCAAAGTGTTAAACAAATCAAAATATATTTTATATCTGAGATTCTTCAAAGTAGCCACCCTTTGCCTTGATGACAGCTTTGCACACTCTTGGCATTCTCTCAACCTACTTCACAAAGTAGTCACCTGGAATGCATTTCCATTAACAGGTGTGCCTTGTTAAAAGTTAATTTGTGGAATTTCTTTCCTTCTTAATGCGTTTGAGCCAATCAGTTGTGTTGTGACAAGGTAGGGGTGGTATTAGGGTTGCACATTTTGGGGAATATTCAGAGATGGAAACTTTCCGTGGGAATTAACGGGAATATATGCTAATTAATATTAATATCATTTAAATGTAGATGTTTTTTGAATTTAATATATTTACCATATCATATGGAGACAGAAACATAAACCTTTTACCTTATCATGAGTAACATAATTGCAAATTATTAAATCCTTCCAATGAAATAAAAAAAACAATTTAGTTAGGAATGAAACTTTAATTAAATGAGTTGACTCTTCACATGGGATGATTTCACTGAACAACAAAAGAAAGGGAATATTGAATGATCCCCTATGATCCATCGCATCTCCCAAAACATTTTCAACATACATCTGTAAAATGATAGTCTAGAAACTAATGCTTTGGTTGTCCTCCTCTCAGGCTTCCAGGTCTTCTCCCTGGACCTCCTCAATATCCACCTCTTAAACATCAGACTTTGAGGCCTCATCTTCACTGTCACTTTCCAACCTTGTTGAGGATGGCTCGTTGTCAGGCTCAAAAAGCCTCAAATTTGCCCGGATGGCCACCAGTTTTTCAACCCTTGTATTGGTCAGCCTGTTGCGTGCTTTGGTTTGTGTGTTCCCAAACAAGGACCAGTTGCGCTCTGAGGCGGCTGATGTTGGTGGGATTTGGAGAATAATGGAGGCAACAGGGGAAAGAGCCTCAGATCCACAAAGTCGATTCCATCAGGTGGCTGATGAGATATGTTGGCACAATTACCATATTGCATCTCCATCCCAAAGCCCTTGCTTGGAAGTGAACTTCGCCAGACTGCCAAGAACCTTGCCGTCATCCAGGCCAAGGTGGCGAGACATAGGCCTGTTGATCTCTGCACCAGACAGGATGCTCTTGCCAGCATACTTGGGGTCCAACATGTACGCTGCGGCATGTATGGGCTTCAGGCAGAAGTCTTCACGCTTTTTGGTGTATTTCAGAACTGCAGTTTCCTCTGCTTGGAGCAACAGTGAAGTGGGCAGGGTAGTATGGATTTATTTTCTTCATTTGCAAGCAGAGTCTGAACATCATACAGGATGGCATTATCTCTCTCATTCCGTGCAATGGCTACTGCTATAGGTTTCACTCTCTCCCAAAATGCATCATCCAGGAGGATCCTCTTGATGGGGCTGTCTATATCGGCAGACTGTTATATGGCCATTCCTTGGAGAGACTCCTTCCCCTCCAGGAGACTGTCAAACATGATGACAACACCACCCCAATGGGTGTTGCTGGGCAGCTTCAATGTGGTGCTCTTATTCTTCTCACTTTGCTTGGTGAGGTAGATTGCTGCTATAACTTGATGACCCTTCACATACCTAACCATTTCCTTGGCTCTCTTGTAGAGTGTATCCATTGTTTTCAGTGCCGTTATGTCCTTGGGGAGCAGATTCAATGCATGAGCAGCACAGCCAAATCAAATAAAACTTTATTTGTCACATGCGCCGAATACAACAAGTGTAGACTTTACCATGAAATGCTTACTTACAAGCCCTTAACCAACAGTGCAGTTCAAGAAAGAGTTAAGAAAATATTTACCAAGTAGACTAAAATAAAAAGTAATAATAAAAAATAACATAAGAATAACAATAACGAGGCTATATACAGGGGGCACCGGTACTGAGTCAGTGTGCAGGGGTACGGGCTAGTTGAGGTAATTTGTACATGTAGGTAGGGGTGAAGTGACTATGCATAGATAATAAACAGCGAGTAGCAGCAATGTACAAAAGGGGGGGTCAATGTAAATTGTCCGGTGGCAATTCTATTAATTGTTCAGCAGTCTTATGGCTTGGGAGTAGAAGCTGTTAATGGGTGTGATGTGAGGGTAGGACTCCTCCACTTTAGACCAATCAGTCTTCGTGTTCGCAGCATTGTCTGTCACCAGTGCAAATACCTTCTGTGGTCCAAGGTCATTGATGACTGCCTTCAGCTCATCTGCAATGTAGAGACCGGTGTGTCTGTTGTCCTTTGTGTCTGTGCTCTTGTAGAACACTGGTTGAGGGGTGGAGATGTAGTTAATTATTTCTTGCCCACGAACATTAGACCACCCATCAGAGATGATTGCAATACATTCTGCTTTCTCTATGATTTGCTTGACCTTCACTTGAACTCTGTTGAACTCTGCATCCAGCAAATGAGTAGATAAAGCATGTCTGGTTGGAGGGGTGTATGCTGGGTGAAGAACATTCAGAAATCTCTTCCAATGCACATTGCCTGTGAGGATCAGAGGCGAACCAGTTGCATACACAGCTCGAGTAAGACATTCATCAGTATTTCTCTGACTACGTTCCTCCATTGAGTCAAAAGAACTTCTGATTCCAGGAGGACCATGAGCTGTTGCTATCGATAAGGTGTCTGATTCATCATTTTCACCTCAAATAGAAGTAGAGGGACTTTTGTCAGAGGTTGCTTGTTGTGAGCGCTGAGGGAACTTTTTGCACTTGGTCAGATGATTCTGTATCTTTGTTGCATTCTTCACATATGATTTGGCACAGTATTTGCAAATTGTCACGTCCTGACCAGTATAAGGGGTTATTGCAGTTTGGTCAGGGTGTGGCAGGGGGTATTTGTTGTATGTGGTTTGGGGTTTGTTGGGCTATGTTCCTATGTAAGAGGGGGGTTTGTTTAGAGTGTTTCGGGGTTTGTTGGGCTATGTTCTTGTTAGATTATTTCTATGTTAGTTCTAGTCTTTCTATTTCTATGTTTAGTTAATGGGGGTGACCTTCAATTGGAAGCAGCTGCTCCTCGTTGCTTCTAATTGAAGGTCTTATTTAAGAGGGATGTTTTTTCTATGGGATTTGTGGGTAGTTGTCTCCTGTTTTGTGTCTGTGCACCTGACAGGACTGTTTAGTGTTGTTTGTTGTTTTGTATACGTGTTTCTTATGTTTTTCCTTCTTTTAATAATATTAAAGAAGATGAGTATACACGTTCCCGCTGCACTTTGGTCTAATCCTTACGACGCCTGTGACACAAATGTACACAGCTTTTTCTTCTACATTAGCTCCAGTGAAATATCTCCACACATCAGATAGTGCCCGTGGCATTTTCCTGTAAAGATTTTTTTTAAATGAGTAAAAAAAAAACACAATTCCATGGACAGATAAATAGTTAAGCAGTTAGATTAAACAACTCCTTTGTAAGATAAATGTTTTAAAATGAAACATGTATGGAAACAGGTGAATTAACACTCCTCAGTTAGCAGGCTCAAGCAAGCTAAAACCCACATGGTAACTAGCAGAAATTGTTAACAAGTTAGAAATGAATTAAACACACTTTGCTTTAGGCTGCTATTTACTAGTTAACCTCTCTAGGGTATGTGGGACGAAATCGTCCCACCTACTCAACAGCCAGTGGAATCCCGTGGCGCGATATTCAAATACCTTAGAAATGCTATTACTTCAATTTCTCAAACATATGACTATTTTACACCATTTTAAAGACAAGACTCTCGTTAATCTAACCACACTGTCCGATTTCAAAAAGGCTTTACAACGAAAGCAAAACATTAGATTATGTCAGCAGAGTACCCAGACAGAAATAATCAGACACCCATTTTTCAAGCTAGCATATAATGTCACATAAACCCAAACCACAGCTTAATGCAGCACTAACCTTTGATGATCTTCATCAGATGACAACCCTAGGACATTATGTTATACAATACATGCATGTTTTGTTCAATCAAGTTCATATTTATATCAAAAACCAGCTTTTTACATTAGCATGTGACGTTCAGAACTAGCATACCCCCCGCAAACCTCCGGTGAATTTACTAAATTACTCACGATAAACGTTCACAAAAAACATAACAATTATTTTAAGAATTATAGATACAGAACTCCTCTATGCACTCGCTATGTCCGATTTTAAAATAGCTTTTCGGTGAAAGCACATTTTGCAATATTCTGAGTAGATAGCCCGGCATCACAGGGCTAGCTATTTAGACACCCACCAAGTTTAGCCCTGACCAAAGTCAGATTTACTATAAGAAAAATGTTATTACCTTTGCTGTTCTTCGGCAGAATGCACTCCCAGGACTTCTACTTCAATAACAAATGTTGGTTTGGTTCAAAATAATCCATAGTTATGTTCAAATATCCTCTGTTTTGTTCGTGCGTTCAAGACACTATCCGAATGGTAAAGGAGGGTGACGCGCACGACGCATTTCGTGACAAAAAAATTCGAAATATTCCATTACCGTACTTCGAAGCATGTCAACCGCTGTTTAAAATCAATTTTTATGCAATTTTTCTCGTAAAAAAGCGATAATATTCCGACCGGGAAAGCGTGTTTACATTCAAAGAGAGAGAAAATAAAAACATGGGATCCCCTCGTGCACGAGCCTCAGTCTGATGGTACTCTTACCGGCCACTATCCAAACGCGCTAATGTTTTTAGCCAGAGGCTGGAATTACATCATTCAGCTTTTTCCCAGGTTCTGAGAGCCTATGGGAGCCGTAGGAAGTGTCACATTACGCAAAGATCCTCAGTTTTCAATAAACAGAGCCAAGAAGAACAAGAACTTGTCAGACAGGCCACTTCCTGTAAGGAATCTTCTCAGGTTTTTGCCTGCCATATGAGTTCTGTTATACTCACAGACACCATTCAAACAGTTTTAGAAACTTTAGGGTGTTTTCTATCCAAAGCCAATAATTATATGCATATTCTAGTTACTGGGCAGGAGTAGTAACCAGATTAAATCGGGTACGTTTTTTATCCGGCCGTGCAAATACTGCCCCCTATCCCCAACAGGTTAAACAAATCATGCATGTTTTGTTCAATCAAGTTCATATTTATATCAAAAACCAGCTTTTTACATTAGCATGTGACGTTCAGAACTAGCATACCCACCGCAAACTTCCGGTGAATTTACTAAATTACTCACGATAAACGTTCACAAAAAACATAACAATTATTTTAAGAATTATAGATACAGAACTCCTTTATGCAATCGCGGTGTCCGATTTTAAAATAGCTTTTCGGCAAAAGCACATTTTGCAATATTCTGAGTAGATAGCTCGCCATCACGGGCTAGCTATTTTGACACCCACCATTACCGTACTTCGAAGCATGTCAAACGCTGTTTAAAATCAATTTTTATGCGATTTTTCTCGTAAAAAAGCGATAATATTCCGACCGGGAAACCCTGTTTTCGTTCAAAGACTCAAAGTTGAAAATGGCCTCTTCACGTGCATGCGCACGCCCGTCTCATTGTTCTCAGATCGACCACTTACCAAATGCGCTACTGTTTTTCAGCCATGGGCTGCAAAGTCATCATTCAACGTTCTGGCGCCCTCTGAGAGCCTATGGGAGCCGTAGGAAGTGTCACGTTACAGCAGAGATCCTCAGTTTTCAATAAAGAGAGTGTAGAAGGCCAAGAAATGGTCAGAGAGGGCACTTCCTGTACAGAATCTTCTCAGGTTTTTGCCTGCCATATGAGTTCTGTTATACTCACAGACACCATTCAAACAGTTTTAGAAACTTTAGAGTGTTTTCTATCCAAATCAAACAATTATATGCATATTCTAGTTTCTGGGCAGTAGTAATAACCAGATTAAATCGGGTACGTTTTTTATCCGGATGTGAAAATACTGGCCCCTACCCTAGAGAGGTTAACAAAAAATCATGTTTGTCATAATCAAAACTTACCATAAGCATGTAGTCATTTGCCTCAGACAGTGTAGTAGTGTGGGCTAAAAAGCATCTCATTAGTGTGCAAGATCTTGAGAATCAGCTGTACATGTGATGGAAGAATGCACTGTGCATACAGAGGGTTACAATTCCATTGAATTGGGGATAGTTTAACCAAAATATTTCACCTTTATGTAACCAGGTAGGCCAGTTGAGAACAAGTTCTCATTTACAACTGCGACCTGGCCAAGATAAAGCAAAGCAGTGTGACAAAAACAACAACACAGAGTTACACATAAACAAACGTACAGTCAATAACACAAAATAAAAGAACAATTGAAAAACCTATGTCCAGTGTGCAAATGTAGAAGAGTAGGGAGAGAGGCAATAGGCCCTATATATATAATATATATATATATATATATATATATATATATATATATATATATATATATATATATATATAATAGAGACGAAAATAATTACAATTTAACATTAACACTGGAGTGATAGATGTGAAGATGATGAATGTGCAAGTAGAGATACAGGGGTGAAAAAGAGCAAGAGGGTAAGTAATAATATGGGGATGAGGTAGTTGGGTGGGCTATTTACAGATTGGCTGTGTACAGGTACAGTGATCGGTAAGCTGCTCTGACAGCTGATGCTTAAAGTTAGGCAGGGAGATATGAGTCTCCAGCTTCAGTGATTTTTGCAATTCGTTCCAGTCATTGGCAGCAGAGAACTGGAAGGAAAGGCGGCCAAAGTAAGTGTTGGCTTTGGGGATGACCAGTGCAATATACCTGCTGGAGCGCGTGCAAGGGGTGGGCGTTGCTATGATGACCAGTGAGCTGAGATAAGGCGGGGCTTTACCTAGCAAAGACTTATAGATGACGTGGAGCCAGTGGGTTTGGCGACGAATACGAAGCGAGGGCCAGCCAACGAGAGCATACAGGTCGCAGTGGTGGGTAGTATATGGGGCTTTGGTGATAAAATGGATGACACTGTGATAGACTACATCCAGTTTGCTGAGTAGAGTGTTGGAGGCTATTTTGTAAATGACATCGCCAAAGTCAAGGATCGGTAGGATAGTCAGTTTTACGAGGGTATGTTTGGCGGCATGAGTGAAGGAGGCTTTGTTGCGAAATAGGAATTTAGATGTAATTTTGGATTGGAGATGCTTGATGTGAGTCTGGAAGGAGAGTTTACAGTCTAACCAGACACCTAGGTATTTGTAGTTGTCCACATATTCTAGGTCAGAACCGTCCAGAGTAGTGATGCTAGTCGGGCGGGAGGGTGCGGGCAGCAATCGCTTGAAGAGCATGCACTTAATTTTACTAGCATTTAAAAGCAGTTGGAGGCCTTAGAAGGAGTGTTGTATGGCGTTGAAGCTCGTTTGGAGCTTTGTTAGCACAGTGTCCAAAGAAGGGCCAGATGTATACAGACTGGTGTTGTCTGCGTAGAGGTGGATTAGAGAATCACCAGCAGCAAGAGCGACATCATTGATATATACAAAGAAAAGAGTCGGCCCGAAAATGTAACCCTGTGGCACCCCCATAGAGACTACCAGAGGTCCGGACAACAGGCCCTCCGATTTGACACACTGAACTCTATCTGAGAAGTAGTTGGTGAACCAGGCGAGGCAGTCATTTGAGAAGCCAAGGCTATTGAATCTGCCGATAAGAATGCGGTGATTGACAGCCTTGGCCAGGTCAATGAAGACGGCTGCACAGTAATGTCTGGGAGGGGGAGGAGCTCTTATTCTCCATGGACTTTACAGTGTCCCAAAACACATTTTGGAATTAGTGTTACAGGAAGCAAATTTCTGTTTGAAAAAGCTAGCCTTAGCTTCCCTAACTGACTGAGTATATTGGTTCCTGACTTACATTTACATTTACATTTAAGTCATTTAGCAGACGCTCTTAACCAGAGCGACTTACAAATTGGTGCATTCACCTTATGATATCCAGTGGAACAACCACTTTACAATAGTGCATCTAAATCTTTTAAGGGGGGGGGGGGGGGGTTAGAAGGATTACTTTATCCTATCCTAGGTATTCCTTAAAGAGGTGGGGTTTCAGGTGTCTCCGGAAGGTGGTGATTGACTCCGCTGTCCTGGCGTCGTGAGGGAGCATGTTCCACCTTCCACTTCCCTGAAAAGTTGCATATTGTTGGGGCTATTTCATGCTATTGCAGAACGCCACAGGATCTTTTTGTGCTGGTCAAGGGCAGTCAAGTCTGGGGTGAACCAAGGGCTATATCTGTTCTTAGTTCTACATTTTTTTAATGGGGCATGCTTATTTAAGATGGAGAGGAAAGCACTTAGGGGTGGTCGTTTGTCCGCAGACCTTGTATGCACGCATGCAATGAGGCTGAGATCCTGGTTGAAGACAGCAGAGGTGTATTTAGAGGGCAGGTTGGTCAGGATGATATCTATGAGGGTGCCCATGGTTACGGATTTAGGGTTATACCTGGTAGGTTCCTTGATGATTTGTGTGAGATTGAGGGCATCTAGCTTAGATTGTAGGATGGCCGGGATGTGAACCATGTCCCAGTTTAGGTCACCTAACAGTACGGACTCTGAAGATAGATGGGGGGGCGATCAATTCACATATGGTGTCCAGGGCACAACTGGGGGCCGAGGGGGGTCTATAACAAGCGGCAACGGTGAGAGACTTGTTTCTGGAAAGGTGAATTTTTAAAAGTAGAAGCTCGAATTGTTTGGGCACAGACCTGGATAGTATATAGCCTCCACATTGACTCTGTACCGTAACACCCTGTATATAGCCTCCACATTGACTCTGTACCGGTACCCCTGTATATAGCCTCGTTACTGTTAATTCATTGTTGCTCTTTGTTTTATTAGTTATTTTTAAATTTTCTTCTTTTTTATTTTTTATATTTTGTACTTCATTTTATTTTAGTAAATACTTTCTTAACAATAATTCTTCTTCAAACTGCATTGTTGGTTAAGGGCTTGTAAGTAAGCATTTCACTGTAACGTTGATTTGATTTGATGTCTCTGGCTCTGCTGGTCTTGGTTATGACTGCCTTCTTCGGGTTACCTCGAGTTACCTTGTGAAGAGTGCCCGACGGATTAAATGTCAGCACAGAGAAAGAGGGGCAGTGTTTTCTCTCTCTCTCTCTTGCTCTGCCTTTCTCTTCAATCAATTCAACAGGTCTTTTACCGAGAGCACCAAAACAGTGACACTATCTTTGGAAAACACCCACTTGCACGCACGGGGGGGGGGGGTTACAGGGAGTGGTAGAGAGGGTACAGGTAGAAGAGAAGGGAGGCTAGGTAATTAAGAGAGAGATGGAAGAGGTAGAGAGGGAGTGGGGAAGGAGAGAGGGGGGATAGGGGTAGGAGGCTGCCCTGCCATGAGGAGGGCATAAGAGTCTTCTCCCACTTGTTATTTAATGGGGGAGGATGTTTATCTTGAGTCAAATCCAGACGTCACTAATACTGGTTCACCGCCAAAGCTTAATAGATAGGGTTTTCTTTGTAGAAGATGTGCTCAATTAAAATGGCTAAAGAAAACCCAGCAGTCCAGGGCCATATTCACATTGTTTTCTTTGCCTGCTCAGTCTTGGATCCTTTCTGGATCTAGTTTCTGCTGCGGATCAACAGGAAGAGTCTTTACATCCTTACCAGACAAAACCCTTTATTAAAGTGTTTCAGGACTAAGCCTATCTCCTCCTCTATTGGCCAGCTTAAGGTTTCTCTCTCCATTTTTTAAGTGTTGTCATACACAGTTTAGGCGAGTGTTTCTCACAGTGGGATCACTTTTAAAGGGAAAGTCACCAGTCAGCAGAGAGTGAGACGACATATACTGTACTCTGCAAGTCATGGGGTGGCAGGTAGCCTAGTGGTTAGAGTGTTGGACTAGTAACCGAAAAGTTGCAAGATTGAATCCCTGAGCTGACAAGGTAAAAATCTGTCGTTCTGCACCTAAACAATGCAGTTAACCCACTGTTCCTAGGCCGTCATAGAAGATAATAATTTGTTCTTAACTGACTTGCCTAATTAAATAAAGGTAAAATAGGATCATTTTAACTGGTCCTGTATGGCTCAGTTGGTAAAGAATGATGCTTGCAACCCCAGGATTCTGGGTTCAATCCCAGGGGTCACCCATATGTAAAATGTATGCACACATGACTGTGACTTGCTTTGGATAAAGGTGTCTGCTAAATGTCATGTGTGACATTTGTCTCATAAAAACACATCAGGTCTTTTCTGCAAGAGTCCTGCAAGGAGATGGTTAGAAAGTCAGGGTTGTCTCTCTGTCTTGGGCTCACTCTCTAGCCCCGTTTAAACCTGGTTGTGCCCACATTTTTTGATAGGTGTAGATGATTAAAAGACACATTGTGATCTGAATGTGATCTTCCTGAACACCTCCGGAGGTAGTCAGGCACAGATTTAGTCTGGATATCAATCAAGTGTAGACAGATCTGGACAGTGAAACCATTTAAATCATTATTTTATCACCCTCTAAAATCATTAACACCATATGGCATCAATATGTTTCTTAAAATAGATAACTCAGTATTATGTGAAGACGCGTCCCTGGAAATGTGAGGACAATCAGAATCTGGACAAGATCAGGACAAAGGATGGATGTTTGCACCAGGTATAAAGGAGGTTTCTGTGTTTGTCTGTCTGCCACATGGATAGCTCCTCTGCCGCCTCCATCGCTCTCTCTTTCCTCTCTTTAGAAAGAGTGATGACTACGTCTGGCATCTGGTCAGCACATCAAATGGTAGACAGGGTGAAGTAGAAATGGACAGATACAGTTTCATCTGTTTCCATGAATACTTTTAAACTAGTAGACAGATTCTTAGAAGTAGTGTCTAGTGTTCAAACTACATTGCCGTTCTCAGCAATTTGAGAAAACGGGATTTCATCAGTTTGGCTCTGTGACTGGGATCTAGCTTTCTATGTTTTGAAGATGCATCACATTCAATCTTGGTCAGCCTATGGATTTCAAACAGAGAGACAATCCCACCCACTATGTATTCATTTGCTTAATAACTCCCAGATTGACATGGGTTTTTACCCAAACAGAGAGCTCTTTATTGGGCTTGTTTGTATTTGAGACTATACCACAGAGATGTTGATGAAATAAACGGATGTGTGATATCTGGACACCAACTAGAAACACAATCAAACAAAACAAACTAGAAAGTCCTCCAGCTCCAGGAATACACATCTCTGTTTTTCCACTGTTATTTCAGTAGAACATGGGACTATGGGAGGAAGCTCTGTTGATAGGACCGTAGTACTAAACTGTTGACAGGACCGCAGTACTAAACTGTTGACAGGACCGCAGTACTAAACTGTTGATAGGACCGTAGTACTAAACTGTTGACAGGACCGTAGTACTAAACTGTTGATAGGACTGTAGTACTAAACTGTTGATAGGACCGTAGTACTAAACTGTTGATAGGACCGTAGTACTAAACTGTTGATAGGACTGTAGTACTAAACTGTTGATAGGACCGTAGTACTAAACTGTTGATAGGACTGTAGTACTAAACTGTTGACAGGACCGTAGTACTAAACTGTTGACAGGACCGTAGTACTAAACTGTTGATAGGACTGTAGTACTAAACTGTTGATAGGACCGTAGTACTAAACTGTTGACAGGACCGTAGTACTAAACTGTTGACAGGACCGCAGTACTAAACTGTTGATAGGACTGTAGTACTAAACTGTTGACAGGACCGTAGTACTAAACTGTTGACAGGACCGCAGTACTAAACTGTTGATAGGACCGTAGTACTAAACTGTTGAAAGGACCGTAGTACTAAACTGTTGACAGGACCGTAGTACTAAACTGTTGACAGGACCGTAGTACTAAACTGTTGATAGGACCGTAGTACTAAACTGTTGATAGGACTGTAGTACTAAACTGTTGATAGGACCGTAGTACTAAACTGTTGATAGGACCGTAGTACTAAACTGTTGATAGGACCGTAGTACTAAACTCTTGATAGGACCGGAGTACTAAACTGTTGATAGGACCGTAGTACTAAACTGTTGATAGGACTGTAGTACTAAACTGTTGATAGGACCGGAGTACTAAACTGTTGATAGGACCGTAGTTGTTGATAGGACAGTAGTACTAAACTGTTGACAGGACCGTAGTACTAAACTGTTGATAGGACCGGAGTACTAAACTGTTGATAGGACCGTAGTACTAAACTGTTGATAGGACCGGAGTACTAAACTGTTGATAGGACCGTAGTACTAAACTGTTGATAGGACCGGAGTACTAAACTGTTGATAGGACCGTAGTACTAAACTGTTGATAGGACCGGAGTACTAAACTGTTGATAGGACTGTAGTACTAAACTGTTGATAGGACCGTAGTACTAAACTGTTGATAGGACCGTAGTACTAAACTGTTGATAGGACCGTAGTACTAAACTGTTGACAGGACCGTAGTACTAAACTGTTGATAGGACCGGAGTACTAAACTGTTGATAGGACTGTAGTACTAAACTGTTGATAGGACCGGAGTACTAAACTGTTGATAGGACCGTAGTACTAAACTGTTGATAGGACCGGAGTACTAAACTGTTGATAGGACTGTAGTACTAAACTGTTGATAGGACCGTAGTACTAAACTGTTGATAGGACCGTAGTACTAAACTGTTGATAGGACCGTAGTACTAAACTGTTGATAGGACCGTAGTACTAAACTGTTGATAGGACTGTAGTACTAAACTGTTGATAGGACCGTAGTACTAAACTGTTGATAGGACCGTAGTGCTAAACTCGTAGTGCTAAACTTTTGTGAGCCAATGTTTGTGTCCCAAATGGCACCCTATTCCCGTTGGGCCCAGGTCAAAAGTAGTGTACTATGTAGGGAATAGGGTGCCATTTGGGAAGCTGTCTATGACTCATGGTCTAATTTAGTACAGTATATGTGTCCTGTGTTAACCCATATCCCTTTGTATGGGTTAGATCTGTGGGAAAGTAAAGAGCTTGTGAAACATCCTGTTGGTCCTCCATGTTTCTCTCAGTAGTTTATTTGGGAGCTTCTGGCTGCTTTAAGGCCCTGCGGTAGACTAGCGTCCTGTCCAGGGGGTGTAGTTGAACGTCAAGCTGCCTCACACTCCAGAAACAGGAGGCTCCTGCCCGATGGGATGCTCTGACTCAGACAATGCTGCTACTCTAGCTGCTTTGCAGGCCATAAACTGAACTACAGGATAAGTGGAACTCAGTGAGACAACTCAGCTAGAGAACTGGCTGGACTCATAGGGCTGGAGAAGGTGTATAGGGCAGATGAAGTCCCTGTTCCCTGGTGATTATGACGTCTGTGCTGCGTGCTGAATCTCTGTGGTACTTGGCTGGTCCTGACCTGGGACTCTCTCTTTCTTTCTTTCTCCTTTTTCTGTCTCTGTCTCCTCTCTCAATCTCTCTCTTTCTTTCTTTTCTCTGCTGCCTCCTCATCCTGACACCTCTTTCTCTTCTCACTCATGATTACAATGGAAGCCTAATCATTAGTGAAACTCTTCTGGTGGTAATAGAACTGCTATAGCTGGTCAGGGTGGCCCATAGATGATGATAACAAAAGCCTGGCCACAGACCTGTTTGTGCTGTCCTGCCAACTCCTATTGTCAAGACAGCACAAACAGATCTGGCCCAGGCTATGATAATAAATGTTAGATGTGTAGGGAATTAGGGCAGTGTTGTTACCAGGCTGAGGCCCTGTGTGCCTGGGATCAATGGGATATAGTGAGGGAAAAAGTATTTAAGTCATGTTTTGCAGAGGAGTCGAATACTTATTTCCCTCATTAAAATGCTAATCATTTTATAACATTTTTGACATGCGTTTTTCTGGATTTTTTTGTTGTTATTCTGTCTCTCACTGTTCAAATAAACCTACCATTAAAATTATAGACTGATCATTTCTTTGTCAGTGGGCAAACGTACAAAATCAGCAGGGGATCAAATAATTTCCCCCCCCACTGTACATATTATCCCTGCCCACTGGCTACTGTCCTGCAATATGCTGTTGGAAAAAAATTGCTGAAATGTCATAGGATAGGAATGGCATTGACTTCACAGAATCAAGACAAAGCTGTGTATTCACTCCTTTGTCAAGCAGGCCGATCAATCTCAGGTCAAACAAGACAGGCTGTTTGCATGGGAGATGTGGTGAGCAGAGTGGAAGGGTGACAAGCGCGATGACGAGCGCGATGACGAGCGCGATGACGAGCGCGACGACGAGCCCGACGACGAGCGCGACGACGAGCCCGACGACGAGCGCGACGACGAGCCCGACGACGAGCCCGACGACGAGCGCGACGACGAGCCCGACGACGAGCCCGACGACGAGCGCGACGACGAGCGCGACGACGAGCGCGACGACGAGCCCGACGACGAGCCCGACGACGAGCGCGACGACGAGCGCGACGACGAGCGCGACGACGAGCCCGATGACGAGCGCGATGACGAGCCCGACGACGAGCCCGACGACGAGCGCGACGACGAGCGCGACGACGAGCCCGATGACGAGCGCGATGACGAGCACGATGACGAGCACGATGACGAGCACGATGACGAGCACGATGATGAGCACAACACATGACTTTCTTCATCACTATTTTTCCTTCCTTATTCCATAACACTCAGGAGAGGAACTAACTCTGTTGGAATTGTATTAGTTCAAGAGTGAAAAAAATGAATATTTCCTTCATACGTTCCATAGCTTCTTCTTGTAAACACAGGAAGTAGAAAGACAAATTATGTTAGCTAAATTACCATATTCTACCTTCAGGGGAAACATCTTCTCTGTCTCT